>NC_088883.1:12913054-13142704 GCF_032884065.1 Artemia franciscana | reverse complement strand
AAACTTCATCGTATTTGCATTGAAGGCTAAACAATATGTTAATAATTTGAGCCGGGCTCTATAGCATTGGCATGGTTGTCATCTTTTGTGATTTATAATTGATTCTATCGGTTTCATTATTTTATTGCTAAAATGAACTTCATGTTAAATTTTCTTATGCTTATGAATTATCTCTTTAGTTTTAGATTATTTTAGATTTTAGATTCGTTATTTTTATTTTTAGAAAAAAAAACAGAATTTTGATATCAATAAATATATCAAAAGAATGGACTTGTTATGCTGATTTTAAAAATATAAGATTAATTAAGGTAAGCGCTATCCATCAAAAGCTACGAGCCTGATAAAATTTGCCTGATTTTCAAGAAATTGGGGAAAAAGCCCCTGTAATTTCAGGAATCTTGATGAAAATTACACCGCCATATTCAACGTATCCGAGTACCCCTCAAGCACCCCCTAAACTCAAGCACCCCCAAGGAGGGTAAATACCCCCTCAAACTTAAAGAACCTCAATGAAAATCACATAATTAGATTCAGCGTACCAGGGAAACCTAATGTAGAGGTTTCAAGCTCATACCTGCAAAAATGTCCAATTTCGCTTTTTTTTGTCAGAAGATATATAACAGATACATGTTTATTTACGCATTGTTTTTGTTTTTCCCCAGGAAGATTGTCCTTTTTGGCCAACCGTCTGGGGCTACACGGAAAGCAGGTCGTCCTTGTCTGGGTTGGGAGGATGTCATAAATAAGGATTTAAAGGAAATGGGAACTTCCTGGGAGGGTGTAAAGAGGGAGGCTTTAAATAGATTAGGTTGGAGGAGGAGCGTGCGTAGCTGTGTTGGCCTCAGGCGGCTTGGTGCTGCAGTGAGTTATTAGTAGTAGTAGTAGTAGTATGATTGCATCGAACCCGTAGTCCTAGAGTATTAAAGAAGGACTTATTCGAGCGGAAATTAGAAATTCTAGCGCCCTTTTTGAGTGTTCAAAATCATTGGAGGGCAACTACATCCGCTCCCATTCCCTTTTTCTCCTCAAAGTTGTCCAATTAAAATTTTGAGGTACCCATTTTGTTCAGCATATTTGAAAAGTCCCAAAACTATACCTTTGGAGGTAACATGGCCTCCCCAGTCCCTAGGGATAAGTCTTTAATTTACACAATTTACTCATTGCTTACGTATTGTATTTGTTATTGGGAAGTATACATATATTTTTTTTGGGGGGGGGGAATTTTGTTCTTGGGGTGAGATTTCACATGGATAATTTTTCTTTTGAAAGGAAATTTCCAGGGGTTAACTTTCCAGAGGAAATTTTAGACTGGGAGATTTAACAGAATACTTATACAAAATTCTTTTTATTTGTCTTATTCCTCTTTACCTACATAATTATGCATGTGTAGATGTTCCGAGGGCCGTAGACCTCTTAATTTCCGTTCAAATGATCCCTCCTGATTTTTTAAAACCATTCGTTCAAAGCGAACATCCCTGGGGGAAAAAATAAACACGCATCCATGATCTTTCTTCTGACAAAAAAATTAAATAAAATAAAATTCCACATTTTTGCATATAGGAGCTTGAAACCTCTATAGTAGGGTTCCCTAATACGCTGAATCTGAAGGTGTGACTTTTATTGAGATTCTTTGAGTTTTGGGAGGTGTTTCCAACTTTTTCGAAAATCAGTTAATTTTCTCAGACTCGTAGCCTTTTACGGGTAACACTAAGATTAATGAACCTTATACATTTGGAATCAGCGTCACAAGCCAATTCTCTTTGATGTATTTATTAGTATCAAAATCGCGTTTTTTAGAGTTTTGGTTACTATTGAGCCGTGTTGCTCCTTGCTTACAGTTCGTTACCACGAACCATTTGATAGTTTCGGACTGATCAATCCGATTCAAGGTTTAGGGCATTATTTTTTTTTTTAATATAAGAAGACGGAAGCTTGGAATAGCAGCTTTTCTATCTATAAGAGGAATTTGGCAAAATATATAAGAACATAGTACTAGTACAGAACAGACGGGAACAAATTAGTGTTGCCATAAGATGCTCAAATAAACTTCCGTAAATAATAAAGCTTGTTTTTAAAAATATTTGACTTATGAGATATTTAAAACAAAAACCTTTTGTATACAAGGAAATTGATCTCCGGACTGCAATAGTTGACCATTACAAACTACCACATCAGTCAGAGCCGGTCGATGATGGGAGGGCAACTGAGACAGCTACCCCGGACGCCGTGGCTGGGGGCTGTCCATTTTCATCAAATTTTGCACTTTGATTTTTTTGTTTATGTTTGAGTTGGGATGGGGCGTTGTAATCCACTTTTCCGCAGGAACCACCAGTCCTAGGAACGACTTTAATATCATTCCATTTTTATCATTGGGGTCGCATGTCCGTTACATATTCAGAATTTTTCATTCTATATGCAGAGTTTGCAAAAAAATAATGGTGGAAAAAATTTGTAAACTTTTTTTTGTGGTTTCAGTGAAAAGGGTCAAACAATTTTGAATTTTATTTCCCAGAATCATAGCAGCAAATGTAAAAAAGAACTGAAAAAAATGGTCAAGACAAGAAAAGGCTAATTCCCGTTTGAGTGGAGGGGCAAGGAGGAGGATAGTTACCACCCAACAATCTGGATAAAAACATTAGTATATAACCCATGCCCCTGGAATTTCCAGATATAGACTTCTCGTGGTCCTCGTGGAAAAACAGTTCTTTTCTCTTTTTAACTTAGGCAAGCCCGTTAGTTATCTTTTTAAACTTTAGTTACTTTTTTCAGCTTGAACTTTCTTGAAATTTGGTATTCATTTGAAATTTAGCAATCTGACGTCATTTCTAGAAAGAAAAGAAGAAAATCTGCTTGTTTTTAAAAAATGGATATTTCAAATAATGTCGAGAATAATGAAACGCCTAGTTACTGCAGGCAAGTATTTTAGCATAACTATGTAGCCACTGTAATATGGCATAGGCCTACTAATGGGAAGGGTTAAACTAGCAAAGGTCCATGTGCTACTCTAAAGATAGGCTAGGTAGATCTAGCCAAGCAAAAAAAAATTGGCTTTTACCTAAATTGCTTTGCATTTTGGTGCAAAATTACTGTTTATAATGGACTTGGTGTTCTAGAAGTCGCATACATGGCCTTTTCTGGACTTAGTATTGGCCTAGTCTTTTGTTTTTTAGCCATCCAAAACAAGCTAGGCCTAATGGTTACTGTTGCTGCCTTGATGTAATAAATTGATAAATAAGAAAATTATAGTGTAATTCAGCTCCCCCATTCAAAAATGTTTCAATATAATGGTTGTTAGCCTGACATCATAGCCCTTACTCTAATGGGACAAGATATACCTAGGATGCATACACAATTATGTTGTCCTCTCATGGACTTAGTGTAGGCCTAGTGTTTTGTTTTGTAGTCTTCCAACAACAAGCTAGGCCTAATGGTTACTGTTTCTGCCTTGATGTAATAAATTGATAGGCCTAAGTAAGAAAAGTATAGGTAGCCTAGGCCTAATTCAGCTCTCCCATTCAACAATTTTTCAAATATAATGGTTGTTAGCTTAACATCATAGCCCCTACTCTAATGGGGCAAGATATACCTAGGATACATACACAATTATGTTGTCCTCTCATGGACTTAGTGTAGGCCTAGTGTCTTGTTTTGTAGTCTTCCAACAACAAGCTAGGCCTAATGGTTACTGTTTCTGCCTTGATGTAATAAATTGATAGGCCCAAGTAAGAAAAGTATAGGTAGCCTAGGCCTAATTCAGCTCTCCCATTCAACAATGTTTGAAATATAATGGTTGTTAGCTTAACATCATAGCCCCTACTCTAATGGGGCAAGATATACCTAGGATGCATACACAATTATGTTGTTTTTCTAGTTGGTATTATTTTGCATTGCAAACCTATTGTTGATGTGAATTTTGTACAAGAATTAGTGCAAACCAAATGGAATAACCAATGTTCTGAAGGCTACATAGCAACATCTAAGCCTAACCTATATCCAACTCTGTCAGGCCAGGGATTGATGTGCAATTGTCTTGGTAGCTATCACTTATATTTGAAAATAGTACCAATAGAATAGGAAGTCAGGCTATACTGCTCTTTGTTGTTTTTGGGTTGGCCTCTCAGAAGAAGGCATGTACAAGACTATTTTGTTTGGTATTGTTGATCATTGTAGCCATGTTGCTGTAGTATTTCATTATCACCAGGATATCCTTTATCAACAGCTTAGGGACATGCCATAATGAAGTAAAGTAAAACAGTTTGTATTAGGCCTAATTATCTGCCAAGGGGTTTGTTTAATCCTATCTATATTTCTGTCATTAAGCTCCAAGCCTAGCTTATGTTTAACCTTGACTTGGATTACATTTAATTTGGCTAACTAACTGTATTGTCATTAAATTAAACAATTGCTTCATAGACATAGGATATGTTCTATAGCACTTTAAAAAATATGTTACACTAGCCTAGGTGAATAAAACTTTTAAAAATTGGCTGAAATATAAAGTTCTGAAAATTCTTGAATGTCAGACTTGCATAACTCAAGAGGCTACCATACCTCCTTGAAAATATTGAAAAAAAGGATATATAAGAAATGATTATGCACCATAAGATAAGATAATGCTGTAGTTACTTAACATTAAATAATTGTATTTTGGCTTATGGTCTGCTAAAGTTCAAGAAATACAGGTTAATTTTGCTTATAGGCCATACCCCCTCCTTCAAAGAAAAAGAAATACCATCTTATTGATCAGTCATTGCTCTTTCCAAACATAGCTTTCCAATTGCTTCCTAGAAAGGCAGTATGCAAAAGTTTGCTTATTTTGTAGGCTTACCATTATTTTTGTTCTGGAAAAACAAATCACAAAATCAGCAGACATTTATAAGTTATTAATGAAGGTTGGCTAAGGTATTTACAACTAAACATCATATGCATCTCTAGAGCACTAGCATTGACAATTTCAAGTTTTAGTGTCTTTGAATATGTCAAGAATCACTTAGATAACCAAAGAACAGCTAGAACTTGCACATTTTAAAAGTCTATGCCTAGACTTCACTGTTGATACACAGGCTGATAATGTTTGGGTAGTTCTTCTGTAACAAGGACTCCAAGATTCCCTTCATCAACCCTGGTCTGAAATGTCAATAGTCTGATTTGTTGTCTAACATGGCATAGTGACTGGAGATTAGGGCTGCTAGTTTAAAGTTCACTTCATTTTAGGTTGTAAGGTTCAAGTTGCAAATCATTAGCAAAACCCCAAAATTTAGACTAGACTTTATAACTCAACCTGAATGACAGCTCTGCTAGGGCTTACCATTGAATAAAAGCAGGCCCTTTTGCCAAGCTTGGAAAACAAATAGGAATTTAGCTACACATTAATTTATTTGTAATTATTTACAATTGTAGTTTATTTACTTATTTAGAAACAAATAAGATAGGTTTAGTATATGTTTCAAAAGCAAAAATTCTTAAGCAATGACCATTAATTCTTGGAATATCCTTATTACTCTTGTTTTTCAAAACTGAGTTCTAATACTATCTTTTTAATTGTGCCACCTAGCTTTTTTAGCACTTACCCCCTCACATCTTCCAGCACCTCTCACTTCTGGAATTTAATTTGAATTAATTTGCCAGTTTATCATTGTCATTTAATTTAAACTAAAACATTCGCTGGGAAAATACATATTATTACTGGGTTTTCCTAGCATTTCTTCAATAATTGGCTGTTTTTTTTTTTTAAGATGTAAAAGACAAATTTAAGATGTTTACTTGCTTTCTGATCTGTGGCTGATTGACCATACTTACAGGACTGGATTTTTTTAAAGAAGCTAAAATTAGTTACATGAAAAACTTATTCTGAAAACAATATAGGCCTTTAGCTCATCCTTGACAATATAAGAACTCTTAAGGCAAAAAGAAAAATAAGACAATTCATTGAGTTGATTAATTTGTGCATTGTCTTGCTTTTCTTGTTGTCCTGTATTCTCTTGTGTTAATATGGCTTAGGCATTTGTGAGCTCAGAACTTAAATTATGCTCATCTTTGGTTTTATATTACACAGTTAATCCATCACATTTGCATTTGATTTCCTTGGTTATTCAATATTTGTTTTCTAAGTCTCTTATTTTACAACTTAAATATAACAGCTCTTAGATTTTTAACAGTGTAGTTTCTCCAAAGCCAACCAATTTTTAAGAAATAGTAACAACATCTTTCTCATCCATCTGACTTTTCTACAGATATCACAATTTATTCCTTTATTCCTTGTCCTTCGTTCTTTATAGCTCTTTGGTTGAACATTGTGTCAGATTATGCAGCTGATAAAGTCAGTAACAGTTGCACCATCCTTTCTGCTTCAGGTAAAGCTTTAGGTATAGGGATGAACTGAATAAATTGTCAACATGAAGCTTAGTTACCATAGTATAGTGCCTATCAGACTCCTTGAGTTGGAGAATGTGAATTGGAAATGTACTTGTGGTAATGTCTTATTTTTTTGCAGTATAATCTATAATCTGACACAGGGACACAACTACAACGGGGACGCCGGGGGCACAGGGGGGTATATAAATGACGATGGGGACACAGGGAATGTTCGATTAGCAATCACCATCAACAAAGCTCAAGGGCAATCATTAGAATAATGAGGTATAGATCTGAATACGGATTGTTTTTCCCATGGACAATTATATGTTGCATGTTCAAGAGTCGGTAAACCTGACAAACTATTTATATGCACAGACAATGGGACAGCGAAGAATGTTGTATATTCGCAAGTTTTACGTAGTTAAAAACATATATATATATCTATCTATATTCACAGGTGGGACACAGGAACACAACTACAATGGCGCGTAACGACTTAAGCGCGCGGGGGGGGGGGGGCGCGAAGCGCCCCCACCAACTAGGTGTTAGGGTGGTGAGAAGCGCCACCCCAACAGCTAGTATACAGATAATATATAGACAATATCTATAATAATATGGGATACTAATATAGTAGCAGGTAGCAATGCAATGGACATATTATTGAATTTATTTGGGATGAGGGGACAGGAACCTAATCTTAAAAAGTAAAAAAAAACGCAAATTATGGGGACAAAGAAAAATCCGATTTTTCAGAGTATGAGACCCTTCCCGCCCCATTGTAAGTACCCAAGTTAACATCAGGCAATGAGCATCACTGAGTATCTGTTCAGTTGTTGATAAGAATCTCGATTATAAAAAGATATTACAAGTCTTTTTCACTGAAAGTAAGGAGTGACATTAAAACTTAAAACGAACAGAAATTGTTCTGTTTACAAAAAGGGACTGTCCCCTTCTCAACGCCCCGCTCTTTACACTAAAGTTTGACTCTTTGTCACAACTCTACTTTTTAAAACAATAAAAAACTTTAGTGTAAAGAGCGAGGCGTTGAGGAGAGGACAACCCCTTCCATATACGAAATAATCTCTGTTTTTTTTTTCAAGTTTTGATGTTGTTTCTCACTTTCAGTAAAATAAAATTTGTTTTTTTAAAAATTAATTTCTGAACGTTTTTGAATTAATGCAAGTTTTGATTTTGGCTCTCCGCACATGAATAATTAAAACAAAATTTGTATATTGATTTTTGTTTTGGCTAAATGGATTTCTCAAAGTTTTGAAGGGATGAATTTCGGAAAAAAGGGGTGAGCAGGGGGTCTAGTTGCCCTCCATTTTTTTGTTACTTAAAAAGCTACTAGAACTTTTAATTTTGTTTACGAAAGTTTTTGTTAATAATAGATATACGTAACTTACAAATTAACTTTTTGTTAATAATAGATATACGTAACTTACAAATTAACTTACGTAACGAACTTCTATATTCGTGTATTTTATTGCGTATATTGTTGGTTTGCCCCCTCATGAATTCCTCGCTCTTTACACTAATGTTTGAATTTTGGTCCAATTCTTTAAGAATGACCCCTGAATCACTAAGGCGGTTTAATTAGAATAGTTAGCTCTTTTGAAACTAAAAATACTTTAGCGTAAAGAGCGAGGTATTGAGGAGGGGACGAACCCCCTCAAATATGTAATGATTTCTGTTCGCTTTAAGTTTTAATGTTGCTCCTTACTTTCAACTGAATAAACTTGTTGTCTTTTAAATTTAATTTCTGAACGTTTTTGAATTGATTTTGGCTCATTATACATAAATAATTAAAACGAAATATGCATGTTAATTTTACTTTTTTGGCTAAATGGCTTTCTCAAAGTTTTGATACATTTTTATTGCGTATATGAGGAGGTTCGCCCCCTCGTCAATATCTCGCTCTTTACCTAAAGTTTCGAATTTTGTTCAAATTCTTTAAGAATGACCCCTGAATCACAAAGGCCGTTTAATTAGAATAAATAACTCTTTTGAAATTACTAAAAATACTTTAGCGTAAAGAGCTAGTTATTGAGGAGGGGATGAACCCCCTCATATGCTTAATAATTTTCGTTCGTTTTAAGTTTTAATGTTGCTCCTTACTTTAAGTTGAAAAACATGTTTTGTATTTAATTTCTGATTGTTTAAAAACACTGGAAAATCCAGCACCTTCTTCATGGAAATTCTCTTCCCCCGTGATGTATTCCTCCATAGAAAGATCCTCTCACGTAACCCCCGCCCCGACCCCCCTACAACCAGAAGAAAATCCTCCTGAAACTTCCTCTCAGTATACTTCGCAATGACCAATACTTCTGTGTAAACATTGGGCAAACTTCATAACTTGCAGCCCCTCCCCCCGGGGACTGTGGAGGAGCAAGTCGCCCACGAAGACATAGTTATTAGTTTTTTCGACTATGCTGAACAAAATGGCAATATCAAAATTTTGATCCAGTGGCTTTGGGAAAAAATGAGCGCGGGAGGGGGCCTAGTTTCCCTGAAATTTTTATGGTCACTTAAAAAGGACGCTACAACTTTTAATTTCTGTTAAAATCAGCCCTCTCATGACATTCTAGCACCACTGGGTCGACACGATCACCACTGGGAAAAAAACAAACAAATAAACACGCATCCGTGATCTTTCTTCTTGCAAAAAATACAAAATTCCACATTTTTGCAGATAGGAGCTTGAAACCTCTTCAGTGTGGTTCTATGATACGCTGAATCTCATGACGTGATTTTCATTAAGATCCTATGACCTTCAGGGGATGTTTCCTCCTTTTTTCGAAAATAAGGCAAATTTTCTCAGGCTCGTAACTTTTGATGGGTAAAACTAAATTTGATGAAACTTGTATATTTGAAATCAATATAAAAATTCGATTCTTTTGATGTATATAATGGTATCAAAATTCCGTTTTTTAGAGTCTCAGTTACTATTGAGCCGGGCCGCTCCTTACTTCAGTTCGTTACCACGAACTGTTTGATAGTTCTCAAGTATAGTGTGACCTAAATTCAGGAATTATTATCTATTTATCTGAACCCGATCATACACATAGAATTCAGTTGAGTAGGCTGTTATAATCCTTTGAATTAGAATTGTGAAAGGATGTGATGATGCCTTTCTAGCTGTTTTTGACCAGATACCGTCCCAAATTAAGCCTGACATCTCCTCTAGAACTCAAGGCCACTATTGCAACTCAACAGGAAGTAGACCTACGCCAGGCTGTGCCAAAAATTCTTTTCTCCTTGTATTGTTGGTCTTCGGAATTTCTTTTGCCAGACAACAGTTTTATTTTCTAGCTTTCAAGCTTTCAAGTCATCTGTCAAAAAAAAGTTTAGTGCAACAAGCTGTTGTGCACAGTTTGGGATTGGCCTGACAGGCGGAGTTACTATCATCACCTGCTAGCTTCCACAGGACTCGTCCTTATAGGTGCTAGGTTAATTCCCCCTCCCTCTGTAGAAATTCCCCTGGAAAGTCCACCCCACGGAAAATTCACCCCACAGAAAATTCCCCTACATGCAAAACTAAGCAGGCAAAGAAAAAGTATGATAAATAAAAATAATGAAAAAATCTAAGGAATTTTGGAATATTCTTATACTTATAATCCAAAACATAGGCAGAATATGTGGTGTAGAATATCTTACTGTACTAAATATTACAATTTTATTTATTTTTATTTCTTTTTTTGTATTTTTTTTTTGGGGGGGGGGGTTTGAGTTATCATAGCAGGGTAAAATAAATCGAAACTATGGAATTAGTTGCAACTGTAGAAGGCTGCCTTATGATGGGAGTACACAGAGATGATAGGCTGGGACGCAGAAGTACGAGTAATTACTTCCTGTGGATTTGGTCTCGTACCGAACTGAGGTGTCATTAGCCCAATTTTTTAGGGGGGGGCAATCGATTTTATGGACTGGCTGGTCATTTTTACGACTTATTTGAATGATATTGCAACTAAATTAATGTATTTTTTTTTTACCAACTGAAACTGATCTTCTTTCATTGATTCCATTCTTTCATTAATTCCACTTTCTTTCATTAACTTTCTTTCCACATTCTTTCATTGATTCCATTCTTTCATTAATTCCACTAGCCCATTCGTCTTTCTTTCCATTAATTAAAAAAAAAAACCGAAAAGAAGTTTTTCAAAGAAAATGAGCCCCTTCGAAGTTTATACGACCACCTCTTCCAGATCAAAGTACCTCTGGAAAAAAAAGAATCAGGGGCAACGCTATGATGTTGGCTATAGTAAAGGCAATAAGACTTCAATGTTTTATTGTTGTTATTTTTCCCCAGAGGCACTTCATATGAAAGGAATGGTAGTATAAACTTCGTAGGGGGCTCATTTGATTGGAAATAGGACGTTCTAGTGCCCTTTTTAAGAGTCAAAAGTGATTGGAGGTTAACTTGTCTCTCCTCCTCCCAGGCCCTTTTCTCAAGTGCAGACGATAAAAGTTTTGAGATAGTCGCTTTGTTCAAAATAGTTTAAAGATAATATAACAAATATCTGGGGGTCGACACAACCCCAAGGAGCCCTGGAGCACTTGTTGTAAGTTTTCTCCCGGGGGCATATAAGGTTTTCATGAAGGGGTGGTCGTATAAACTTTGGAGGTGGCTCATGTGATTGGAACTGGAAAGTTTTAGTTCCAGTTTTAAGAGTCAAAAGTGATCGGGAGGAGGGGGGCAACTAGCCTCCCTCCCCCACGCCCTTTTTCGCAAAACGAATTTTATCGAAATTTGAGATGCATTTTGTTTAAAATAATCCATGTATCACATAACAATGCTCCGGGATTGACACAGCCCCGCTAAGCCTAGGGTCAATGTTAGTAATTTATTCCCTAGGGGCATTTTAGGTTTTATAAAAGGGGATGGTAGACTAAACTTTGAAGGTGGCTCATTTGATTGGAAATTTAAAGATCTAGTTCCCCATTTTAAGAGCCAAAAATGATCAGAGGACAACATGTGATCATGGGGGTTTTCAATTTCTAATCCGTAAAAACCTGATATGCCCTGGGGCATAACTTACAACCCTTTCCCGAGTTCATGGGATTGTGTCAACATTGAAGGAATTGTTATATTATCTTCGAACTGTTTTGAACAAAATGGCTATCTCAAAAGTTAGATCGGATGCATTTGGGGAAAAGAGGTTGCGGGGGGATCTATTTGCCCTCTGATCACTCCGATCCGAAGGGATGGTCGGATAAAATTTGGAGGGGGCTCATTTATTGGAATTTGAAAGCTTTACTTTTATTTGTAAAAGTCGGCCTTTTTGTTCAAAATAGTTCGAAGTTCAGATAACAAAAACTTTGGGTGGACACCCCCCCCAGAGCCGGGGGCAAGTGTTTCAAGCTTCGCCCAGGGCACATATAAGGTTTTTATGGAAGGAGTAGTCGTATAATCTTCGGAGAGCGCTCATTTGATTAGAAATTGAAAGTTCTAGTTCCATTTTATGATTCAAAAAAGATAAGAGGGCAAATAGCCCCCATGCCCTTTCCCCCCTATTGCAGACGATAAAATATTTTAGATAGCCATTTTGAAAATATTGAAAACATTGGGATTGCTATTTTGAAAATATTGAAAACATTGGGATTGCCATTTTGAGAATATTGAAAACATTGGGGTTGCCATTTTGAAAATATTGAAAACTTTGGGGGGTTGGTAACCTCTATGAAGGAGGCTGTCCACTCCTCGACACTTCGCTCGTTACGCTACAACTCTATAGTGCTTTAAAAATTTGTTGTTCCATTTCGGTGACTCTTGTTTTTCAGCAGTCGTTCTTATTTAGGTCATAAATATAAGACAAAATTGAAGTATTTAGTCAAAATTTCCGATGAATAGTAATTTTGCTGAATTAGTCCTTTATAGTATTTTTTCCACAATTTTGGGCGGAGAGAGAGCGGACTCGCCTGAAGAATCAGGAAGAATATATTTGTGGATGACCATAATATGAAGTGGGTAGTATAGCTGCTGAAGGGGGCGAAGACCCCCCTCTTGTTGCGAAGACGAAAGTTTATTTTGGAAAATAATACTTTATTTGGAAAGGTTAATTCACTAAGTGAGCTCTTTTTCTCGAAGCATTGTCTTGCGAAGGTTAAACTTTGAAGTAAAGATGGGAGTTTAAAGGGCCGGTAGCCTTCCGTAATCCTTGGGTATGGTATTCAAAACAAAGAGATTAAAATAAACAACAGTTTACGAGAGATTTAAGAGACTTGCTACCCTTCTTGAGTCTCTGATTTCAAAGAGACTTGAGAAGGGTCATAGACAGTCGTTATCCTCGAGGAGTCTAACACGTCTACTGTCGAAAATAACAGTCCTGTGCTTCTGATTTTAATGTCAGTTTAAATTCTCCAAAATATATTAACAATTTCCTTCCATAACATCATCTTTTAATGTATTTTTTTATTTGTTTTAGATATTATCCTATGGGCACATGTAGATATGGAGATCATTGCAAATTTTTACATGTTGAGGGCTACACTGCTGACACTGAACCATCCCAAATTGTGCCCGCCACTATGATTTTCCAAAATATATTTTGGAGAATCCAAAAATATTTTTTTTGGAATAGAAATATTTTGGAAAATTTTGGAGAATCCAAAATTCCCCAAAATATATTAACAATTTCCTTCCATAACATCATCTTTTAATGTATTTTTTATTTGTTTTAGATATTATCCTATGGGCACATGTAGATATGGAGATCATTGCAAATTTTTACATGTTGAGGGCTACACTGCTGACACTGAACCATCCCAAATTGTGCCCGCCACTATGATTTGCAAGTATTTCAAGCTAGGGACTTGTTATTACGGAGAAACTTGCAGGTATGTCTTAGCTTCTTTTTCTTGCTATTCGCATCTTTTTTCTGTATTTTTGTGTGTTTGTTAGGTAATATTAGTCTTCTCATATTTCCATTCTCTGCATTTGTTATTGCGGGTATTTACTAGCCGTTAATATGCTTTAATATGATTACCGGGTGTAGTCTTGCTGTATGGGTAGTTTAATCTGTACTAAAACAAGAATTCTGTGGGGGGCCCCTTCTTGTGATTTTTCCGTAAAATCTTAAAATTTCAGTACGTATCTTGGGAAAACTGTGTCTTTTTTTAAAAGTAGGCTACGTATATATTTATTTTTGAATATTGGAGAATCATGGGATTTAGTTATATTCTAAGTAGCAGTCATGGAGACAACAGCAACGGAAAATGACCTTGAAACCTTCTTCAGGAAAGATTCAGGTAATCATCAAAAGAACCTGGAGCGAGCACCTTGCGGTACCTACTAGGGCCAAGCGCTGCATTCAGGGTTGCCAACTCCCTTTCAGCGATCAAGATGTTTTATGGGGCTGTTTTGGCTATAAGGATCATTATACCCCAAATATCTGCTTACTCCATCAAACGAATGGTCAATGATCCATAAAATCTTATGATTAAATTGTGTTAGTGACTTGCGACTAGCAGAATATTGGGCATTCTTGACGTCCACAATGCCGTCAAACGTATTATTAAAAAAAGGAACAAAAAGGAATATTTTTTTTTGCCGTATGGTAACTGCTTGGAATCAATGCCCGAAAAATATTTTGAAGCAACATAAATCTCCTGTTATGTAAGATTTACTTGGAAAGGGTTTGAGTTTGTATCAGAATTAAGTCGTCTGAATAATTCCTAGGTGTCTGTCTTTTGATTTATACCGATTCAAAATGTCTATACTGGTTTTCTAAATAGCGTTGTACCTTCATACCATAACTTATTCAAAATATATCTTCTGTGTCTAATGTGTTTTTTTGCCTAGGATGACTGGTAACCAAGGGTGTCTTGTGGCATCCTCACAATTTTAAATCGGGAAGACTAGACTTTTTCGATTTGTATCTTAAAACTCCGAATAAACGACTCTCGTAATTTTTTTTCACCTCTTCACTAGCTCCTACGGGCTACATTACTCAAATTCGATAAATTTTCAAAAACCGCCTATACGGAGTATGAATTGTTACTGGTCATTGCTGCTAAAGTTAATTTTTCTTCAAAATATCAAAATTACAATCTCCTAATTGTTTGTAAGGTAGTTGTATGATATACCCCATGCATCTCGAATTGTTCATGGATTGACGTGCTGTAAACCGCTTTCTTTCGCCAGTTCTCTTTCAACTAAGCGCAAGAAAAGACAAAAAGAATTGACAGAATAGATGGGAAATATATAATTTGGGCTAATATCATAATATAATGTGGGCTATATATTTGCACATTAGGGATGGGGGGCGGGGGTAAAGTACTTGGGCAGTCTGAAGTCAGAAAGCAATTCTTACTTCATAATAACAGAATTACTGTGGCTAACACATTGTGCATGCAGACCCAACTGTACTTAAACCCCCTCCCCCTAACATGCAAATATATAGCCCAAATTTGTTTCTAAAGTATTTTATTTTTATCATACTTAGGTATATTAGTATTAACCTAACTTCATTTCTTGGGATGCAGGGGGTATATCAAAAAAGTACCGTTTGTGATATTGAAGAAATAGTACAACTCATATTATTTGAATATCCGTTGTATTTAGGTCCTAGGTAGGATCTAAGCTTCGATATTCTTATGTCTAAGCTTCGATAGTCTTATATATTGGAACCAGCATAATGAGCTGATTATTTTGACGTATCTATTGATATCAAAATTCCACCTTCAGAGTTTCGGTTACTATCGAGCCGAGTCGCTCCTTACTTACAATTCGTTACCACGAACTGTTTGATCTGAGTTGCTTTTATTGTGATTCCCCTTTTGATTTAAATATTGGATAGTATAACAGGGATACCTGTAGTTTGTTTATGAATTTAATTTGGCGAATTAAGCGTTATAATGTTTAACTTTATATTACAATTTTGTTCATAGATTATAGACTATCCATCAACAAGTGGAAATTACATCATTTTTGTGCAATTATGAAAAAGGCTTATGCCAGCTCTGCCTCTCAGACTATCTATCTTGGCTTTGTCTCCAATGGCTTGATGGCATCTTTATTTTAATTCAAAAAATAAAAAAAAATATATATTATTTTGTTTTCTTCTTTTATTCATTTTGTCTGTCTTGGTAGTTTATAGTAGGTTTTTTATTGAAATATTTCTTGTCAGTTTAATTGCTCAATTAACTCTTTCATTGCTCATAAAAGCAAACAAAACAGTTAAATTATATAGAAGACAAGAATTGTAGGAACATTTTTAAAAATTCTTCGCGGAAAAGAAGACAGGGATACGAAAGTTTCTACCATACGCACGAACCTGTTCAATAATCATCACTTTTGATTACGAAAATTGTATAGTGTGGTGGATGAATTTCTCATGTTAACAAATAAGAAAGCAGATGTAATTTTTGTTTTTTTATATTTTTTATTTTGACTTTAATGGCCTTTTAAGCTTCCTTCAGGTGAATACATTTAACATTTTGATAACAAAATTTAATTATCCCGAGGGGGGCATCAGGATTTTAACAATGCCTAGTAGGACATGCCTCGAAATTGGTTGGGAACCACTACTGTATTGTTTAAAGCTAATGTGAATAAATAAACCGTTTCATTATCGAAGCCTTGAAAAAAGTGTTAAGAGGGGTGTGTGGTTGACGGGGTGGCAGACCCCCTTATATACAGGATAATCTGTGTCTGTTTTAAGTTTTAAAGTTAAACTTTACTTTCAGTTGAAAACTTTTATTAATATGGAATTTTGGTTCGTTCTTTAGCCTATATCATATCCGGTGTTATTTAAATGTGAGGGGGGGAGGCTCTTGCCCCAACAGCCCCTGGCTTTTACCCTCGTGTTTAACTTTCAATAACAACGCTTAAAAACTGGATATTGCCCCGGGAAAAATGAATCCTTAGTTTTTTTTAAGAGGGGCCTGAAGTGCTACAATGATTGTCCGAGTCATTTGTTAGGGAAGATTCGTAGGAAAAATATTGCTCCTGGGGATGCCCCCTTTGTACAGGCAAGCGTATGATATGATATTTATTACCAAAGAAGCCACCAGGCCATAACAACAAAAGATAATGCAAGATCTTGTGAACAAAGGGATTTCCATAAAAAAAAAACTAGCGTACAATATCTTACAGTTTTAAACGTACTGTGTGCTTACTCTAGTCAGTCTTTCCTGCCGCCTAATAGCATCTTTTATGTACTAAATAAAAAAAAAACAAGTGTTTTAAACTGAAAGTATTGATTTTTTTTATTGTTTTAAAAGTAGAGTTGTGAGAAAGAGTCAAAATTTAGCGTGAAGAGCGGGGTGTTGAGGATTGGAAAGCCCCTTTCATGTATGGAATAATTTCTCATCGTTCCGAGTTTTAATGTCGCTCCTTATTTTCAGTTTAAAAAAATGTTTTTTTATATTTAATTTCTGAACGTTTTTGGATTAATGCTGGTTTTGATTTTGGGTCACGGTACATGAATGAATGGAACTAAATTTGCATATTAATTTTTCTTTTTTGGCTAAATGGCTTTCTTAAAGTTTTGATCGGACGATTTTGAGAAAAAGGGCAGGGGAGGGGGCCTAGTTGCCCTCCAATTTTTTTGGTTACTTAAAAAGACCACTAGACCTTTTAATTTTATTTACGAACGTTTTTATTAGTAATAAATATACGTAACTTACAAATTAAATTACGTAACGAACTTCTATATTCGTATATTGTTACTAGCTGTTGGGGTGGCGCTTCGCGCCACCCAACACCTAGTTGGTGGGGCGCTTCGTGCCCACCCCCCCCCCCAAGCCCCCCCGCGCGCGTAAGTCGTTACGTGCCATATTAGTTACGCCCTATTATAGTTGTGTCCCTGTGTCCCACCTGTGAATAGATATATATATATATATATATATATATATATATATATATATATATATATATATATATATATATATATATATATATATATATATATATATATATATATATATATATATATATATATATATATATATATATATATATATATATATATATATATATATATATATATGTTTTTAACTACGTAAAACATGCGAATATACAACATTCTTCGCTGTCCCATTGTCTGTGCATATAAATAAATTGTCAGGTTTACTGACTCTTGAACATGCAACATATAATTGTCCATGGGAAAAACAATCCGTATTCAGATCTATGCCTCATTATTCTAATGATGTGTCCCTGTGTCCCGGTCGTCATTTATATTCCCTGTGTCCCGGTCGTCATTTGTGTCCCGGTGTCCCAGTTTGTAATTTCTCTTTGAGTGTCCCGGTCGTCATTTATATTCCCTGTGTCCCGGTGTCCCGGTCGTCATTTGTGTCCCGGTGTCCCGGTCTGTAATTTCTATTCGAACAATCCCTGTTTCCCGGTCGTCATTTATATATCCCGCCTGTGCCCCCTGCGTCCCCGTTGTAGTTGTGTCCCTGTGTCCCGGTCGTCATTTATATTCCCTGTGTCCCGGTCGTGATTTGTGTCCGGGTGTCCCAGTCTGTAATTACTCTTTGAGGTTCCCGGTCGTCATTTATATTCCCTGTGTCCCGGTCGTCATTTGTGTCCCAGTATGTAATTTCATCAGTTGACAAATATGACGTCAGTCGACAAACAACTTCATGACGCATACAGCTCAATCCTTATAATGACGTCAGTCGACAAACATGACGTCAGTCGACACACAAACATGACGTCACTCGACACACACAGACACAGACAACTTATTTTTATATATATACATAGATTACGAATATGAGGGGCGAGCCTTCATATTCGTCCCCTCGCTCTTTACACTAAAGTTCGAATTTTGTTCCAATTCTTTAAGAGTGACCCCCTGATTCACAAAGGCCGTTTAATTAGAACAAATAGCTCTTTAGAAATTACTAAAATACTTTAGCATAAAGAACAGGGTATTGAGGAGGGGACGTACTCCCTCACATAGATAATAATTTCTGTTCGTTTTAAGTTCTAATGTTGTTCCATACTTTCAGTTGAAAAAAAAATTAAAAATTTAATTTCTCATTTTTTTCAAATAATGCTGGAAAATCCAGCGTCTCCTTCATGGAAATTATCTTCCTCCATGATAAATTCCTCCATGGAAAGATCCTCCCACGTAGCTCCCTTCAAGGGACCCAGAAAAGACCTGAACTAGAAGAAACCTTGAAAAATATGCACATGACCATAAACGTATTAGTCCTAAGATAACTTGTAAAGGAGTTTCAAAAGGAGCGACCTGGCTCAGTAGTAACAAAAACTCTAAAAAACGGAATTTTTATAACAATAGTTACATCAAAAGAATCGCATTTTAATGCTGATTTTAAATATATAAGTTTCATTAAGTTAAGACTTACCCATCAAAAGTTACGACCCTGAGCAAATTTGCCGTATTTTCAAAAATAAGGGAAACACCCCCTAAAAGTCATAGAATCTTAACGAAAATCACACCATCAGATTCAGTGCATCAGAGAACCCTATTGTAGAAGTTTCAAGCTCCTATCTACAAAAATGTGGAATTTTGTATTTTTTACCAGAAGACAGAACACGGATGCGTGTTTGTTTGTTCGTTTTTTTTGTTTTTTTTTCCAGGGGTGATCGTATCGATCCAGTGGTCCTAGAATCTTGTGAGAGGGCTCATTCTAAGGGAAATGAAAAGTTCTAGTGCCCTTTTTTCAGTGACCAAAAAATTGGAGGGCACCTAGGCCCCCCTCCCACGCTAATTATTTTCCCAACGTCACTGAATAAAAATTTTGAGATAGCCATTTTATTCAGCATAGTCGAAAAACCTTATAACTATGTCTTAGGGGACGACTTACTCCCCCACAGTCCCCGTGGGAGGGGCTACAAGTTGCAAATTTTGACCAGTGCTTACATATAGTAATGGTTATTTGGAAGTGTACAGACGTTTTCAGGGGGATTTTGGGTTGGGGGGGGGAGGTTGAAAAGAGGGGGAAATGTTAGGGGAACTTTCCATCAAGGAATAAAAAAATTTCCATGAAGGGAGCGCAGGATTTTCTAGCATTATTTAAAAAAAAAAAAATGAAAAAATAAATATGAAAAAGTTTTTTCAACTGAAAGTAAGGAGCAGAATTAAAACCACTTAAAACGAACAGAAATTATTACGCATATGGTGGGCTCACCTCCTCCTAACACCTCGCTCTTTACTCTATAGTATTTTTAGTAATTTCAACTATTTATTCTACGACTTTTGTGATTCAGGGGTCATTCTGAAGAAATTGGGGAAAAAGTTAAGCTTTAGTGTAAAGAGCGAGGTACTGACGAGGGGGTGAACCCCCTCATATACGTAATAATAACACGAGAATACAGAAGTTTGTTACGTAAGCTAATTTATCAGTTAAGCATATCTTTTACTAATAAAAACAGTCGTAAAAAATTTAAAGTTCTAGTTGCTTTTCGAAGTAGCCAAAAAACCGGAGGTTAACTAGGCCTCCTCCCCCGCTCCTTTTTTCCTGAAAATCATTCGATCACAAATATGAGAAAGCCATTTAGCCAAAAAAAATAAATATGCAAATTTCGTTTTAATTATTCATCTGCGGAGAGCCAAAATCAAAACATGCATTGATTAAAAAACGTTCAGAAATTAAATAAAAAAACAAGTTTTTTTAACGGAAAGTAAGGAGCGACATTAAAACTTGAAACGAACAGAAATTACTTAGTATGTGAAAGGGGCTGCTTCCTCATCAACGCCCCGCTCTTTACGCTAAAGCTTTTTACTGTTTTAAAAAGTAGAGTTAAGAGAAAGAGTCAAACTGTAACGTAAAGAGCGGGGCGTTGGTGAGGAAGCAGCCCCTTTCACATACTAAGTAATTTCTGTTCGTTTCAAGTCTTAATGTCGCTCCTTACTTTCCGTTAAAAAAGCTTGTTTTTTTTAATTTAATATCATAAAGGTGGACTAGTTAAAAAGCTGCGTATGACTTTTAACCTTGTTATACCTCTGGTACTGGTAATATAAATCCCATGATGCTCCAAAAATAAAGTATTTTGTCCAAAATAAGCTATATTTCGCCAGGATTTGGAATTCTTTACCTTTGCTCAAAATAAAACCTTTGCTTTTACCTTAGCTCAAAGTATATTTTTGTGGACAAAATAAATAAAATCGGGGGGAAATATCGAAAAATGTGGCATTGTTTTTGATTAATTTGGTTTTCCCCTGTTTTTGCAATTGGCCGGCACTTTTTTGTATGATTATTATCTACTTATTTATAAGACTTTGAAACATCATATATTAATTTTTTATGGCGCTTGGTATTAACCAAGTGACATATAGCAATCGCAAATTCTGTCGGTCTGTCTGTCTGTCGGTCCCGGTTTTGCTACTTTAGGCACTTCCAGGTAAGCTTGGACGATGAAATTTGGCAGGCGTATTAGGGACCGGACCAGATTAAATTAGAAATAGTCGTTTTCTCGATTTGATCATCTGGGGGGGGGGATGGAGGGCTCGTTAATTCGAAAAAAATAGAAAAAATGAAGTATTTTTAACTTACGAACGGTTGATCAGATCTTAATGAAATTTGATGTTTGGAAGGTTGTCGTATCTCAGAGCTGTTATTTTAAATCCCGACCGGATCTGGTGACATAGGGGGGGAGTTGGGAGGGGGAAAACTAAAACTTGGAAAGCATTTAGAGTGGAGGGTTCGGGATGATACTTGTTGGGAAAATAAGAACAAGTCCTAAATACATGATTGACATAACCGGAACGGATCCACTCTCTTTGGGGTAGTTGGGGGGGGGGGGGGGTTAATTCTGAAAAATAAAAAAAAATTAGGCATTTTTAACTTACGAGCGGGTGATCGAATCTTAATGAAATTGTATATTTAGAAGGATATCGTGTCTCAAAGCTCTTCTTTTAAGTCCCGACCGGATCTGGCGACATTGGGGGGAGTTTGGGGGGGGGGAAACCTAAAATCATGGAAAACCCTTAGATTGGAGGGATCGAGATGAAACTTGGTGGGGAAAAATAAGCAGAAGTCTTAGATGCGTGATTTACATAATTGGAACGGATCCGCTCTATTGTGGGGGGGGGGAGTTAATTCCGAAAAATTAGAAAAAATGAGATATTTTTAGCTTACGAACGAGTGATCGGATCTCAAGGAAATTTGACAAATAGAAGGATATCGGGTCTCAGAGTTCTTATTCTAAATCCCGAACAGATCTGGTGACATTGGGGGAGAGAGTTGGTAGGGGGAAACCTAAAACTTGGAAAACACTTAGAGTGGATGGATCGAGATGAAACTTGGTGGGAAAAATAAGCACAAGTCCTAGATACATGATTGACATAACCGGAAGGGATCCGCTCTCTTTGGGGTAGTTGGGGGGGGGGGGGTTAATTCTGAAAAATTAGAAAAAATGAGGTATTTTTAACCTACGGACGGATTATCGGATCTCAATGAAATTTGATATTTAGAAGGATATCGTGTCTCAGAGCTCTTATTTTAAATCCCGACCGGATCTGGCGACATGAGGGGAGTTGGGAGGGGGAAACCTAAAACTTGGAAAACACTTAGAGTGGAGGGATCGGGATGAAACCTGGTGGGAAAAATTAGCACAAGTCCTAGATACATGATTGACATAATTGGACCCGATCCGCTCTCTTTGGTGGAGTTGGGGGGGGTAATGTTGAAAATTGAGGTATTTTTAACTTACGAAAGGGTGACCAGATCTTAATGAAATTTGATATTTAGAAGGGTCTTGCGCTTTAAAGCTCTAATTGTAAATTCCGACCAGGTCCTGTGACATTGGGGGGAGTTGGAGGGGAAAACCGGAATTCTTGGAAAAAGTGTTAAAATTGGGGTACCCCAACTACCCCAAAGAGAGCGGATCCGTTCCGGTTATGTCAATCATGTATCTAGGACTCGTGCTTATTTTTCCCGCCAAGTTTCATCCCGATCCCTCCACTCTAAGTGTATTCCAATTTTTAGGTTTCCCCCTCCCAACTCTCCCCCCCCAATGTCACCAGATCTGTTCGGGATTTAAAATAAGAGCTCTGAGACATGATATCCTTCTAATCAAATTTCTTTGAGATCCGATCACCCGTTCGTAAGTTAAAAATACCTCATTTTTTCTAATTTTTCAGAATTATCTCCCTCCCCCAATAGAGAGGATTCGTTCGAATTATTTAAATCACGTATTTAAGACTTCTGCTTACTTTTCCCACCAAGTTTTATCCCGATCCCTCCAACCTAAGCGTTTTCCATGATTTTAGGTTCCCCCACCCCAAACTCCCCCCAATGCCACCAGATCCGGTCGGGCTTAAAATAAGAGCTTTGAGACACGATATCCTTCTAAATATCAAATTTCATTGAGACCCGATCACCCGTTCGTAAGTTAAAAATACCTCATTTTTTCTCATTTTTCAGAATTAACTCCCCCGCCAACTACCCCAAAGAAAGCGGATCCGTTCCGGTTATGTCAATCATGTATCTAGGACTTGTGCTTACCACCAAGTTTCATCCCGATCCCTCCACTCTAAGTGTTTTCCAAGTTTTAGGTTTCCCCCTCCCAACTCCCCCCATGTCGCCAGGTCTTGTCGAGATTTAAAATAAGAGCTCTCAGACACGATATCCTTCTAAATATCAAATTTCATTGAGATCTGATCAACCGTTCGTAAGTTAAAAATAGCTCATTTTTCTAATTTTTCAGAATTAACCCCCCCCCCAACTACCCCAAACAGAGCGGATCCGTTCCGGTTATGTCAATCATGTATCTAGGACTTGTGCTTATTTTTTCCACCAAGTTTCATCCCGATCCCTCCACTCTAAATGTTTTCCAAGATTCTAGGTTTCCCCATCCCAACTACCCCCTGCAAACTCCCCCCTCCCCAATTTCGCCAGATCTGGTCGGGATTTAAAATAACAGCTCTGAGACACGATATCCTTCCAAACATCAAATTTCGTTGAGATCTGAACAACCGTTCGTAAGTTAAAAATACTTCAATTTTTCTATTTTTCCCGAATTAATGGGCCCCCCACTGCCCCCCAGATGGTCAAATCGGGATAACGACTATTTCTAATTTAATCTGGTCCGGTCCCTGATACGCCTGCCAAATTTCATCGTCCTAACTTACCTGGAAGTGCCTAAAGTAGCAAAACCCGGACCGACAGAATTTGCGATTGCTATATGTCACTTGGTTAATACCAAGTGCCATAAAAATAAGACACGGCAAAAAGAAACAAGACGACGTTGAATAGCCTGACTCAAGGATAACGAAACTAAACTGAAAAGAAAGAAAATCGGGATTTCTTGGAACTGCTTGTAACCGTTTTAAAGAGAACAAAGAAAAGTAAAGAAAGAAGTCATAAGAACATGGAGAAATACAACTTCAAACGAGACTATACTGAATTTGAGTAAGGCATAGACTCTAATATGTTTGAATGGCCCTTGCATAACTTTGTCCGCGCACCTACACATAGGGAGGGTAGTGCAACTTACACATATTTTTATTTGTGTTTTAAGATATTTAAAAAGTGTTGACTAATATTGTTCAATTCCTTTAAGGTTTGTGCATACTAATGACCCAGAAACAGCTGTCTTTAGTCCTGACGAATTTGACGAAAGTTTTCCTGTATTAGGTAACAACGAAAAAGTGGAGGACCAGACGCTCTCTAACTTAAACGAATCATTAGACAAGAATTTAGTATTCGAGGACCTCACACTCTCAAACACGTAGGTTTTTATAATTATTATTTTTTTTAGTTGTCTTTCAGCAGTCAAAAATCAATGCGCAGTTTACTCATTTGCCAGGCCTTTCAGTTGCAGGACCATACACGATGAATACACCGATATACTGGAGGGGGCATTGCCTTGCTCGTGTGACTGGTTCAAATTAAAATTCTATGGTTGTGACCTAAAAAATGCTTTTTCGTTTCTTTGCTCCCTCTCACCATCGGAAAAACAATGTGACTCTTCTCCCTAAGGTTAGGACATATCATAGGAATTTATGCAGTGAATACGTACCTTCTTGTCCATAATCTCAAGGTTTTTACGATTTTTTTCTGTTTTATGTAGGAAAAAACTGGCATGGTGTTAATTTCCTATAGCCTTGTACCTTAAAACTGAAATTGCTTAAAATATTTTTATTCAAGTATTTAATTTGAGTTGAATAGTTGACGTGATATTTCTTATTTATTTTAAATTCGTTCTTTAAATAGTTAAATAGTTTTTTTTTTCAATAGTTAGTTATTATTATGTTGCTTATACTTTTAGCAGTGTCTGCTTTTTTTAATGGTCAGTATTTTATAGCTTTAAAGCTATTACGCTTCAAGTTTGAGAATTTTTCTCAAATTTTAACATCATTAGTTTATTATTCCATTTTAAAGTGCTATGTGAATCACGAGCATCGCTTGGACTACTTTTCTGGATTGATTTAAAAAAGCTTATTGGTATAATGTATCTCATCAGCTCGAACAGCAGCAACAAAAAATCATTCAAGTTTGTTTGATCTTTCCGTTGAGTTTGCAGCCAAACTATTCAAGCTTATGACACGATTTTTTTTTTTGATAATTTAGGAATCAGAGAAATAACAGGGGCTATACAAATTCAAAATATGACGACCGTGCGAAGGCCCGAGCTGCCGATACTGAGTGGAAAATGGTAACTCCCCTAAAGATAGCAGTACCAAAACTGAATTAGCAACCGAATATCTTAAACACATACCAAATGTTCATTATTAACTATTAAATCTCGAGTGCAGAAAATTAACAAAACAAAGAATTCTAAGACTAAGTTGATGAATATTTATTTAGGTTTTGATCCATTCTTTGAACCAAAGCGGTCACCATTAATAACAACAACAAAGGGGGCGGCTTCCATCATCCTCCTCTTTAAGACTGCCCTTTTTCTTGAATAAGTGGTGTTAATGTAGGCCTACCCATAATTTTGTCTCCACGCCCACGGTTGCTGGGACTGTGCGTTCGTTCGTATTTCAATCTTGCGTGCTGGACCCAATCGCAGGTATATGGGAATGGCTGAGCTGACGCCATTATCTTGGCTAAGCCCGTCGTTGGTTGTTCTACTTCTGTCGTTTTTCAAACGTAATTAGTTATTAAGTTGAGAATTTACAATTACTCTAGACTCAACTTTTAGTTACTCTAAAACATTTTTTTGTTGTCTACCATCTTGTTGTCGAGCATAGATATCTGAAATATTTCATTCGGGAAAGTTCACAAAAGTGAATTTGATTTACTGTAACAATTAGGTCTCCGTTTATAAAGTGGACAATGAATAACATAGATCAATCGTGAAGCATAGAGCTGGGAGATAACTATGAATACCACCCCCGGAAAAGATCAGAAGAAGGGCTGATGATTATACCGCATATGGTTGTATCGCAATACCGCGTATCAATCGACTATATTAGACAAACAATTGAAGTGCAATTGTCTTAGGATATAATTGCTTCCATGTTTGCGGTTTGCCATGCGGTCGGCCGTGAAACGACGTCATTGCCTCAGTAAAATTGACTTTAAATGTATGCTTCAAAGAAGATTTATACCTTGGTATTATTTTTCGGTTAGAATTTTCGTTTTATTTAACGAAACGAATTTTTTATTATAGAGTTATCTTATATATCCTTGGACATAATGACTTCCAGGGCCAATTTTGATGGATTATAATGTTCCAAATGATGATGTAGAATCTTATGAAGAGCTCAATCAAAATCATATAATTCTGAAAAAAAAACTGACCAACAAGGAACTCAAAGATAGCGTAGCTTGAAAGGAGAAAACAGTAAAAAAAGAATAGAGTTTTGAAAGATCATTGAGCTGAAAGTAGTGATTAGTCTTACGCCCACCTATGCAGTGGGAGGGGTGCTCGTTTCGTTAAGATTCCCCTAGAAAACTGGGCAAATTTTGAGGCGAATGAGTTCTTTAAGGAGTTCAGCTCCAGGGAAGCGTACTGGCGTGGAGCGGTCTTAAAATTTTTTAATAATTTTGAAGTTTCGTGATAATTGACTCCCTGCCCCCCAGGCACGTACGCAGGAATTTTTTTTCGGGGGGGGGGGAAACTTCGAAACAGCAGATATATAGTAGCACTTTTTTATTTAGTAACTAAATAAATGCAAAATGCACGTAAATCGTAAAATACAGATTAACTTTATCTATACTTTAAATCGTAACCTTCGAGCAGAGCTAATAGCAAATTTCTCTAAAATTTCATCGACTGATATGAGAACATCTCTGTGGACATTCACGACTGCGAAGCCATTCAGTCGGTCTTCACTCATCCGACTGCGAAGATACGTTGCTCCTTAAGACCGACTGCTCCTTAAGACCATCAAAATGATCCATGTAAATGGGATAGAACGTGACTCTACTTAACTCGCTGATTTATTACGAAATCCGCTACTAACCTAATTTCCTATCTTATCTGCAACAATATTTTCGTACATAGCACTAATCACTTTAATGTGTTTGTCTCATATACAATACAAGGATAAGACTTTCGCTAAAGCTCTTCTAACAGCTGAATCAAACGCCTGCTCATAATCTGCAAAACCGAGGACTAATGGTGTTTGATGACTTAGGCACTTCTCAATTATTAACCTAAGGGTAAAAATTTGGATGACACATCATATGCCTTCCTAAAACCACACTGTTCTTCTCTTGAAACTTTGTCTAAAGCATCTCTAAGTCTAAAAAGTATCATCATACTAAGTAAATAGCTACCTACAGAAACCATACTTATGCCTCTATATCACCCTGTATCCTATGACCTTTCTGATAGAGGAGTATTATTAGAGGTTTCCTAAAATCGCTAGGTATTTCCTCTTTTTCAAAAATCATATTCATTATTTTCAATAACTTATTTCCAACCTCATAACCAGTATATTTAGGAAACTTTTTTACCACACTATCAGCACTTGGGAATTTTTAATTCTTTTAGTACCGTCACTAATTCTTCATCACAAGGTAAATCTCCAAAAGTGTCACAAACTTTTCCAGTCTTCTCTATATCTTTTCCTGTAACTCATACGGTTGAGCACATTCTCAAAATGTTCTGCCCATCTGTCTTTAACTCTTCCCTTGTCACTAATTGTATCCCCGTTCCTATCTTTCGCTTGGAAAGTTCAGATCGACCACTCCCTCTGAATTTCTTAATATGGCAGTATAATATTTTACTGTTATGCCGTCTGGCTGCATCTTCTTAACCTTCGGCAATTTTATCCATGACCTCTATTTCACACATGTTTTATTCATATTGAATGTTTTCTCCACTTTCATTACACCCCTTTTATTTTCATATGATCTATCAGTCAAATAATTATTGTACAAGCCCTTCCTCCTTTCCATTAAACCTGAAGCATTTTTACTAATATTCCTAGCTGCGTTTCTAACTTTCTTCCCTAAGACACCATCAGCGACTTCAGAAACCATTTTCCTATATGTTTGTATTCAACTGTTCCTGTAAATTTTGTTTTTGGTTCTCATCCTTGAGTCTAACAATGTCTTCCTGGAAAATAGCTACCCTTCTTAAATTTCAGTTTTAAATTCACCCTAGATACTTAGATGGTTTAGATATTTTTAATATCTACATTAACTCTCCTATATACCCTAGTATCTTGTATTGATCCTGCTAGTTTTCGGTTTACAATCACATAATCAACAAGGTTAGCTGTCTTACCATCATGTGAATACCATGTTAACTTATGGGCCATTTTCTGACCAAATACTGCATTTGTTGTAACTGGATTGCAATTTCAGCAAATTGCTGCTGTCTATAGTCATTGCCCTTTTCTTTTCTTACACCAAATTTACCTAGGCTAGGACACCATCTATCCCTATTTCTACCGATTGAGGTATTAAAATCTCCTGATAAAAATTTACCATATTTTCTACCTGGAACCCTAATAGAAAAATGATTCTGTTAACAAAAAATACGGCCGTTGTTGCTTAGTTCTACAATTTGAGACACGAATTAACTAATCTTCAAATAATCATTTTTCCGAATCTACTCCCTCCCTTTAAAGCGGCGTGCTTGACTTTTCGGAAGCCACTGGAGTGGGAAGTACCATCATAACTTTGCTGAGAAATTCCCCTTTGTGTTTTTTTTCTCCCCAGAGAGGTGTATGTGTGTGCTTAGGTCCTCTTTTACTGTCATCTGATTGAATAAAAAAAGATGTATTTCGAAAACGATCATTGCCATAATTGAATGAAACCTGTTTAAAACCGGTTTTACCACTTATCCCTCTTTTTATGATGAACAAAATACATGAATTCGAATCATGTGTCGATTGATTGGAAGTCACATTTGTCGTTCATTGCGTGAAAAAGTGAATATTTAGAGCCAATATTATAAATAGCAGAGCGATGGTCATTGCCCGTTCCTTGTCTTAATTAAATTAAAAAAACAGGTTATTTTACTGCAAGTAAGGAGCGACATTAAGACTTAAAATGAACAGAAATTATTGCGTATATGAAAGGGGTTGTCCCCTCCTCAACGCCTCGCTCTTTACGCTAAAGCTTGACTCTTTCTCACAGCTCCACTTTTTAAAACAATAAAAAACACACACGGTTAAGATACATCATCTTTATTAAAAAATATATGATGATGTACGAAACTTTGGTTTTAGGTTTTACAAATCAGGATACACACCGTTAAGATACATCTGTCTTATTAAAAATATTTGATCATTTAAGAAACTTTTGTTTTAGTTTTGACAAATAAGAACACACACGGTTAAGGTACTTCTGGTTTATTTAAAGTATGGTCCAAAAAGAATTCTGAGCCCGCTAGTAGTATCTATGTCTGAAAATTCCTTTTCTTACATCTCCGACTTTTTAATAAGCATTCTAAATTTTTTGACTTGCTAGCGTACCCTAAAAATAATGGATTCATAACAAAGTAATGCATAAAATATTTTTATTGAAATAACGACATTTAGAATATCATCATGAAAATAAAATGAATACCATGAATCGATTCCATAAAATACTTCATTATGTTTTCTCGTGACATGGCACTTATTTGAAAATTCCAAGTCAAGAAAAAAAATGTCACTACGAATTTTATTTTTTTTTGATAAGAAAAATCACAACTAACATATGTATTTCATCTTTATTTCGTATTTTGAAACTATCACAAGGGATTTTTGTTTTGTTTTGAGTGTATTTTATTTTTTTTGTTAAGACATGAAAAAAAGTAAAACGTTTTTTTTACTTAGAAAGCCTTTGTGTATATCTATATATATAAAAATAAGTTGTCTGTCTGTGGATGGATGGATGGATGTGTCAGGTGACGTCACCTGAAAAAACTGGATCAGGTGACGTCAAAACTGAAAAAACTAAAAAAAGGCAAAAACTACAAAAAAAACTAAAAACTAATAAAAAAAATAAAAAAGCTAAAAAACTAAAAAAACTATAAAGGTAAAAACCAATAAAAAACTAAAAAAAAAACTGAAAAAACTAAAAAAAGGCAAAAACTACAAAAAAAACTAAAAACTAATAAAAAAAGTAAAAAAGCTAAAAAACTAAAAAAACTAAAAAAACTAAAAAAAGGTAAAAAACTAAAAAAAAATAAAAAATAAAAAAAAACTAAAAAAAAGGAAAAAACTGAAAAATAAGCTAAAATAAAGGTAAAAACCAATAAAAAACTAAAAAAAAAAAGGAAAAAACTAATAAATGACGACACTCAAAGAGAAAGCGACCAGGACAAAAGGAATGTTCGATTAGCAATCAACAAAGCACCGGGACACAGGGAGTATAAATGACGACCAGGACATAAGTAAAAAGAAAAAACTATCTATATATATAAAAATAAGTTGTCTGTGGATCTGTGGATCGTGGATCAGGTGACGTCACCTGAAAAAACTGGATCAGGTGACGTCAAAACTGAAAAAACTAAAAAAAGGCAAAAACTACAAAAAAACTAAAAACTAATAAAAAAAATAAAAAAGCTAAAAAACTAAAAAAACTAAAAAAAAGGCAAAAACTACAAAAAAAACTAAAAACTAATAAAAAAGCTAAAAAATTAAAAAAACTAAAAAAAAAGGCAAAAACTACAAAAAAACTAAAAACTAATAAAAAAAATAAAAAAGCTAAAAAACCAAAAAACTAAAAAAACTAAAAAAAGGTAAAAAACTAAAAAAACTAAAAACTAAAAAAAACTAAAAAAGGTAAAAACTAAAAGAACTAAAAAAGAAAAAAATAAATGACGACACTCAAAGAGAAAGCGACCAGGACAAAAGGAATGTTCGATTAGCAATCAACAAAGCACCGGGACACAGGGAGTATAAATGACGACCAGGACACAAGTAAAAAAAAAAATTAACAAAACTAAAAAGAAGGTAAAAACTACAAAAAAACTAAAAAGAAAAAAAAACTAAAAACTAATAAAAAAACTAAAAAATCTAAAAATCTAAATAAACTAAAAAAGAAAAAAAAAGGAAAAAAATAAAGGAGAAAAACAAAACTAAAAAACGAATGTATATACAGACCGGTACACCGGGATACAAATGACGACCGGGACACAGGGAATATAAATGAGACCGGGACACAGGGACACAACTACAACGGGGACACCGGGGGAAACAGGGGGATATAAATGACGACCGGGACAAAAAAACTAAAAAGAAAAAAAAACTAAAAACTAATAAAAAAAACTAAAAAATCTAAAAATCTAAATAAGCTAAAAAAGAAAAAAAAAGGAAAAAAATAAAGGAGAAAAAATAAACTAAAAAACGAATGTATATACAGACCGGGACACCGGGATACAAATGACGACCGGGACCCGGGACACAGGGAATATAAATGACGACCGGGACACAGGGACACAACTACAACGGGGACACCGGGGGAAACAGGGGGATGTAAATGACGACCGGGACACCGGGACAGGGAATGGTCGATTAGCAATCACCATCAACAAAGCTCAAGGGCAATCATTAGAATCATGAGGTATAGATCTGAATACAGATTGTTTTCCCATGGACCATTATATGTTGCATGTTCAAGAGTCGGTAAACCTGACAATCTATTTATATGCAAAGACAATGGGACAGCAAAGAATGTTGTATATTCGCAAGTTTTACGTAGTTAAAACCATATATATATATCTATCTATATTCACAGGTGGGACATAGGGACACAACTACAATGGCGCGTAACTATTATGGCGCGTAACGACTTACGCGCGCGGGGGGGCTTGGGGGGGGGCGCGAAGCGCCCCCACCAACTAGGTGTTGGGGTGGCGCGAAGCGCCACCCCAACAGCTAGTATGTATTATATACATACATATAAATTTTCACTTTTCTAGATTGCGCCTTTAGGTCTTTTGTATATACAAAATTTCATTGAATTTTTTCCGTCAAGATCAGGCTCTTTTTGGTAGAGTTTCATTTCTCTTTCTAAAATTGTGTAAATTTCTTTTTTGATAATTGATTTTAATGAGCTACTTGTTCATCAGCATTGACAATAAGTTTCCTGTAGAATATATCGTTATCGTTAACTCCGTTTTTGAGGTTTTCGGTTCCTTTTGGCAACGGTTGCTCTTAACTTACAGGCTGTTTCTACGACCTGTTTGGTAGAGGCTCTCTTAATTGTTAAGGAGAGTAACTTCTCCTCCTTCAACTCCCTTTTACATTCAAGTTTGATATTTGAAGAACAACGTTTTGAGAATGGTCATTATGTCTGAAAAAATATACGCCTCTAAGTATTCATTAGGATGGAAGAGGGGTGTCTGTCAAACAGTTCGTGGTAACGAACTGTAGTAAGGAGCGACCCGGCTCAATAGTAACCGAAACTCTAAAAAACGGAATTTTTATAGCTATAGTTACATCAAAAGAATCGCATTACAATGATGATTTTAAATATATAAGTTTCATTAAGTTTCGACTTACCCAGCAAAAGTTACGAGCCAGAGAAAATTTGCCTTATTTTAGAAAATAGGGGGAAACACCCCTTAAAAGTCATAGAATTTTAACGAAAATCACACCATCAGATTCAGCGTATCAGAGAACCCTACAGTAGAAGTTCCAAGCCCCTATCTACAAAAATGTGGAATTTTGCATTTTTTGCCACATGACAGGTCACGGATGCTTGTTTATTTTTTTTATTCTTCTTTTTTTTTCCAGGGGTTATCGTATCGACCCAGTGGTCCTAGAATGTCGTGTGAGGTCTCATTCTAACGGAAAAAATAAAAGTTCTAGTGCCCTTTTTAAGTGACTAAAAAACTTGGAGGGCACCTAAGCCCCCTCCCACGCTCATTTTTTCCCAAAGTCACCAAATCAAAATTTTGAGATAGCCATTTTATTCAGCATAGTCGAAAAACCTAATAACTACGTCTTTCGGGACGACTTTCTCCCCCACAGTCCTCGTTGGTGGGGCTGGAAGTTACAAACCTTGGCCAGTGTTTGCATATAGTAATGGTTATTGGGAAGTTACAGACGCTTTCAGGGGGATTTTTTTGGTTGGGGGAGGGGTTGAGGGAAGGGGGTTATGCGGGGAAGACTTTCCATGGAGGAATTTGTCGTAGGGGAAGAAACTTTCCATGAAGGGGGTGCAGGTTTTCTCAGAATTTTTTTTAAAGAATAATGAAAAAATAAATATGAAAAAGTTTTTACACTGAAAGTAAGAAGCAGCATTAAAACTTAAAACGAACAGAAATTATTACGCATATGAGGGATTCACCTCCTCCTCATACCTCGCTCTTTACGCTAAAATAGTTTTATTAATTTCAACTATTTATTCTACGGCCCATGTGATCCGGGGGCCATTCTTAAGGAATTGGTACAAAATTTAAGCTTTAGTGTAAAGAGCGAGATATTGACGAGGGGTTGAACCCCCTCATATACGTTGGGGGTTGAACCCCCAACATACGAATACAGAAGTTCGTTACATAAGTTAATTCGTAAGTTACGTATATTTTTACTAATAAAAGCGTTCGTAAAAAAATTAAAAGTTCTAGTTGCCTTTTTAAATAACCAAAAAATACGAGGGTAACTAGGCATACGCCCCGCTCCGTTTTTCTCAAAACCGTCTGATCAAAACTATGAGAAAGCCATTTAGCCATAAAAATAAATTAATATGCAAATTTCGTTTTAATTATTCATGTGCGGGGAGCCAAAATCAAAACCTGCATTAATTCAAAAATGTTCAGAAATTAAATAAAAAAAACAAGTTTTTTTCTAACTGAAAGTAAGGAGCGATATTAAAACTTAAAGCGAACAGAAATTGCTCCGTATATGAAAGGGGCTGTTCCCTCCTCAACGCCCCGCTCTTAACGCTAAAGTTTTTTACTGTTTTAAAAAGTAGAGTTGAGAGAAAGAGTCAAACCTTAGCGTAAAGAGCGGGGCGTTGAGGAGGAAACAACCTCTTTCATATACGGAGTAATTTCTGTTCGTTTAAGTTTTAATATCGCTCCTTACTTTCAGTTAAAAAAAAACTTGTTTTTTTTTGTTTAATATTGTCAAAAATGAGTATGTTTTATCATATCTTTAGTTTTCAAGGCGAATTCTTCGAACAAATCTTTTTTTATATGGATGATCCGATGGACATTAATTGAGGAGCAACAAGAAACAAGAAGCTATTAGAAGTTGTATGCGAACAGGATCTTAAGATCTATAACTATTTAAATCTTGGCGAAAAAAGCCCCTCAGACGCTCAGGCACACTCCCACCACTACACAAAGATCCACTGGCCCTCCTTCATAATGGCTTGTGCGCAGTTATCCCCCACAGAAAGTAATTTATTAAGTCTCAAAAGAATAAACTTAGTTAAATGAAATTCCTCTATATTTATCTGAAGGGTAGCTGAGAGTTTGAAAATTTGGGTTTAAAAATCCACTTTGTGAGGTGTCAATTTTCCTCCTACATAATCACCAACCGGTCCTCCTCCACGAGGCTGATGGGCAATTATAACTCACTGTTCATAGGTTTGTTAAACATTAAGTAAATCAACTTAGTTAAACCAAGCTTTAAAATAAATATCTATGCTTACTTTTTTTTGTATGAATTATTGTGTTGTGAGAGCAACACTTTGGTTTTGTCCCGGTTTTGAATTGAAAAGGGAATAATTGTGGGAAAAGTCAAGTCATGGATAAGAAGGAGAGATAGCAACAGAATCCCTGGAGGTTTTGTCTTAATTGGGCCCGGGGCAGTACTTTTATATGCGAAAGGCTTATTTTCAATTTTTTATAAATCGAAGCTTTTCATTGTCATCTTTTTTAACTTATTGTGTTGCTAGAGCAACACTTTGGTTTTGTCCCGTTTTTTTTTTCCTATGCCGCCGATGTCGGCTTATTCCTGGAAACTGGTAAGGGTCTAACCTGTGCGGTTTTTCCGGAAAGTTTGGACCTTAGGCCGGATTGATGAATATGGCATTACATTTTGGAAAGCTCCGCAGAACTCTTGCCTGGGGCCAAAAAGGATGGTTTTTGCTTGTCCACGAGCCAGAGCCTATGTTGTGCGAAGTGAAGTGGAGTTATGCAGCCTATGTCAGAGAGGAGTATCTGAAGTTGTGCAGCCAAGCTTTCGTTTCATCAAACCATGTTTCTGCTTTCGAGTGGAAAGCTCCGTTCTAGCGGGCAAGCAGGCAGGCACCACTTTCAAATTGAAAATGGACTGAAATCTATTAGTGTTAAATATATGCGGCAGTTACCCGGCGCCACAGCCAATATATCTTCTTTGGGTGATAAATAGAAGAATTTACAGAAGCAAAAAAGCGGCACTTTCCCTTGGGTCCGAAAGTGCTGCCGTGATTTTGGCTGGGTTTATCATTTGTTTTTTCGGACTTGGGATTGAGATAGAGAAATGTTATCAGATGTACCTCTTAAACTTTAAAAGTTCTGTCATTGCTAAAGAAATTGGGGCTTATCCTTGGCTCCTTTCTAAGTGGTGACGTTAGAAAGTTGGCCTACGGAAAAAAAATCAACTTTTGAACTAAGACAGATAAAAAATTTTTTTCGACGGTAATCGATAGCTCTTGATGAGCTGATCAAAGTATATGGCATCCATTTTTTGGTACAAAAATTCCTTCATGAGATATACTAGTTTGAAAGTTTCAAGGGGTTGACAACTTCAGTAGTAGGGTCCACACTGAAGCCAAAAATAAGCCGATACCAATTGTGAGACATATAGGGGACTTGTAAGGAAAGGTAGGCTGTTAGCTCATAATCATCTTCGGCAGTGAGGGGTTCGCAAATTTTTCTATTTGGTGTACGTATTATTTGTTTCCAGTTTATTTGATGGTAAGACCGAGTTGGTTCCAGTGGTAAGACATGTAAGGGACTTGTAAGTAATAATCGTCTTTTAGGCTACAATCATCTTTAGTGAAGAGGGGTTTGTAACTTTTTCTAGTTGGTGCAGCCTACGCATACTCACTGTAACCTAGTATTAAGTGTTTACGCAACGGGTACAAACGATAACGTAAAACAACGAGGCAGTTTCGTAATAATTAATAGAGTGTCATCTATGGTATTTTGATCCTGAAAAGCTACGGATAGCTTTATAATACCAACTAGATTATATAAGATATTGTTCAAGTCTTGATCCGTCACGATGTCTACGATTGAAAAGGATAAAGTTCAACTGGCTGCAAAAAGTCAATTGAAATTCTTTTGTTATTGTTGTTTTTTCAACGCTGAGGAATAGCCTTTGATCATGTTATTACTGATCGCGTTCTTCTTTGAACATAACGTTTTAAAAGCTTCGATAGGATGACAACTTCAGCGTTTAACCGATAGCAAAGAAACAAAACCAAAGTGTTGCTCTTGCAACACTTTATTCGGCGAAGCCAGACAAAGGTTGCCGCAACACTTCACGTTGCTCAGGCAACGTAGGTCTAGTGTTACACTTTGGGTCCGAACTTGCCACCGTAAAAACTTTTAATTCCATTCGAATGAGCTGTCTCCCGACTCTCTAGGATAATTGTCTCGATACGATCACTTCTGGTAAAAAACGAACAAACAAATTAACACGCATCCGTGATGTTTTTTCTCGAAAAAAGCAAAATTGCACATTTTGGTAGATGAGAATGCTAAGTCTCTAAATGTGGCCTTGATGTGGTAAATTAGATTATGTAATTTTCTTTTAAAAAGCTTGCTCTCTCGGGGGTGTTTTCCTCCTTTTACGAAAATCAGGCAAAATTTTCTCAGGCTCATAGCTTTTGATGGGTCACTTTGAACTTATGATTTTTATTTGTTTGAAACCACCATAAAATGCTGATTCTTTAGATGCATAAAATTTCTACTCTTTCCTAGTTTTGCTATCACTCTTTACTTTGATTTGAAAAAAAATCTGTGTTTTCTTCAATTTGATTTAAAGCCAAAACTTACTTTGGGAAAAATGTGCATAGGTTGTTAATAAATATATGAATCATAATCTTGCGTCGATTGATTGGAAGTTGCCTTTGTAGTTAATTATAAAAAAAGGTTGGTGTATGTGGAGATTAATTGTAGAGAAGTTTCCAAGATGCAAGCGTCATCCACCCAAAATTTGGAGTTGACTGAACTTACTGAGATCCGGTTGAATGGGAACTTATTGGTATTCCAGGATTGCATAGCAGCTTTGATGAGTTTGTATTTTGCACATTGGATCCTGTTTCCTTTAATAAATTTGAAACCCCACCTACCCAAGGGGGAGGGCCTTCCATCTACCAAGAAGAATCTGAGTAGAATTCCTGTCTTCTAGAAGCCATACAAAAAAAAACTATATTAGACAAAAGAAATATATTTGTGATAGTACTGTTTGTAAACTTACTTTAAGACTGATGTATTTCTTCGCAATAGAAACAATCTGATAGACTGCTCACCTGCTCAAGTCAAATTGGGAAGAGAGCAGTCTCCTGATCAATTGAGTTTCCAACTTTGCGAAGGTAATTTTAAAACTGAAGTTAAAGCAAGCTTGCAAGCAAGTTTCAAGTGATTTCAAGCAAGTCAATTTCTGTTGTTACCTGTGTGTTTATCGTTAGGAACCCCTTATACACGGCCCAGAGTCCTTTTTTTATAAGTCGAAAGTGATTGGAGACCAACCAGCCCCTTTCCTAAAACTGTTTTTGATATCTTGTCTTTTTGTTACCCCTTTGGACTGATCAATGTTTTAAGGTATCTATTTTGTACTTTCTTTTTGGCTGCTCAATTTTGCGTGTGGTCAAATCTTTCATGGGGGAATTTTCGGGGAATGGGTAGAAGCCGTCTGTTGATAAATATACACACGGACAACTCTAGTTTGCTCACGTGGTGAGCGAACTGGTGCCACCTGGTGAAGAGATCCGGTGCGGGTAAAAGTTATTTTTGTGTGCCATTTTCTGAGTGGATAGAGCTAGAAGGCCGATCAGACTCTATATATTGATCTTATTAGAATTGTTGTATGCCAATTCCGCTCAAGGTCAGCTCCTTGGCCCTTTGACTTGGGTAGACAAAGCCCCTTCTTTTCTTCTAACTCCTTCCATGATTCATATTTCCCATTGAATTGTTAGAATAAATAAAAATTACAAGCACAAAAAACAATAAAAACAAAAACCCTAGGTTGTCGCCCACAGAGGTGGGCGACAACCTGATTCTGAGGAGCAGAGGCTCCTCAGAATCCCGGGTCTACCACTAGGTAGCATGGGACGACGCAACATCCTAAATAATTCGTTTTATCATCCTAATTGTCTGAGTTGAAAGATAAAATAAATACATTTCAAACTAATAGTCCATTGCAGTCATTTCGGTTTCATAGTGGCCCGTGAACCCCACGATTTTGCGAGGGTGTTCTTTAAGTCCTCACTGAAATAGGCTACTTTTTTTTATTCACTTCTTTCAGAATTTTGGTTTATGATGCCTTTCATGGGTTTGTAGCGCAAGACGGACCATTTTATGTGTAGCCTATTTCAGTTGCACAGCATTTTGTATTGCATTTCCGAATGGTTAAACACTAAATAAAAAATAAATTGTCGAGATTATTTGCTTTTTGCGGTAAGTTGAAACGTCAATTTTGCGCTGAAACTTAAGGGTCAACCCTCATAAACGAGAATAGTCTCATTTGTTTGAGGAATGAAAAATCACATTCACACAGCCAAATATAAAACGAAAAAAAATCAACAGAAATTAAATGAAAAAAGTATTTTTGCATCCAAGTAAACGCGACGCTAGAACTGAAAAAAAGTAAAATAAAATATAGCTAGAATGGGTGGGAGGCTATCACCTTTCTCATCCCCCCACTCGTGACGTTCACTTGGTTTCTTTCCCAACACGCATCAGAATGTTTGCAATCGATTGCTTGTGCCTCAACAACTGCCTAATTGACAACTACAAATATTTTGTCGATTTAGAAAAATAGAAAGATTTCCAACCAAATAATAGAAGGATCGAAAATTCGGTGTTTTCGGTGAAGTGACAGTAACAACTTCATTGTTACAGTGGGAAATTGAGAGATATGACAGCCTCCCTCTCGCTCAGGGTAGTTTTTACTCTTTTCAAGTTTGACTTGATCCCCCTCCTGAACCCAACTCGTTACCTTCGTCTGGTCGCATTCCCAGCAAGTAACATAATATTTTCGATTCCTTGCTTGCACTCGATCAGGTGGTTAAAAACTGTCCAATTTCTTCCCACAAGTGCTATCGTTATCCAAAATAGAATTATTTCCATGTTCACACTGACTATTAAAAATGGGCCGTTTTCAGTAAAGAACACTCAGCCACTTGAACGTTGTGAGCTGGGGTTAGGTTTGGGGGATAGCATCCCTCTTTCTGGGTAATTTTTTTCTTCTGGTTTTAATACCGCTCGTTGCTTGTATTTGAATAAACTTGTGTTTGTTTAAATTGATTATTTTTCAAGGAGGAAAGAAAAGCGGCACCCTGATTTTAGTTGACTATTCCTCTACCTTTATAATTGTCTGGCTCGGTAATTTTCAGCCAAATACTCATCTTCGGCTCTGAAAACAACTTTGCGACGTTATACGAGCATTGGGGGTGGGGCTAATGCTTCAGAGCTTACACCTTTGTTTGGGCGTTAAAGCTTGTCTATAGTCCAAAACTTACACCCTTATTTGGGTCATTGACCTACTTACAGACAGGCTCCCTACGCTTACTTCATTTGCATAATATTCCTGTTAGGACATGATTTACATATATCCAACCATGACTCAAGAAGAAGAATGACCACTTTAATAATACCTGTCTGGGCATGATTAAAGTAAACCATTTTGTTTTATTTCAAATTTGACTATATAATTTATAATATAGTATTGGAATTTACTTGACAGCATCTATAACGTAGGCATAGTGTAACCGCTTGTATCATCATTCATGGGAATGAGTGCTTATATCAACACTTTTTTTTAGAGGGAACTCATGGTCATCTGTCCCACCTCCAATAATATTTGATCATTTAAGAAACTTGGGTTTTAGTTTTGACAAATAAGAACCAACACGGTTAAAATAGATCTGATTTGTTAAAAATACTTGATCAATTAAGAAACTTGGGTTTTTGAGTTGACAAATAAGAACACACACCCTTAAGACACATCTGATTTAATAAAAATATTTGATCATTTAAGAAACTTGGGTTTTAGTTTTGTCAAAAATTAGCCCACAAGGATAAAATACATATGATTTAATACAAATGTTTGATCATTTAAGAAATTCGGGTTTTAATTGTGACAAATAAAAACACACATTTATAATATATCTGATTTATTAAAAATATTTGATCATTTGAGAAAAATGGGTTTTACTTTTGGCAAATAAGAATACGCACGGTTAAGATACATCTGATTTATTAGATATTTGATCATTTAATAAATTTGGGTTTTATTTTTGACTAATAATAATGAAAATATACTTAGTTAAGATATATCTCATTTATTAAAAATATTTGATCCTTTAAGAAGTTTGGGTTTTAGTTTTGTCATATAAGAACACACACGGTTAATATTCATCTTGTTCATTAAAAAATATATGATCATGTAAGAAACTTCGGTTTTAGTTTTTACAAATGAGAATACACACGGTTAAGATACATCTGGTTTATTAAAAAATTTTGATCATGTAAGAAACTTGGTTTTAGTTTTTACAAATGAGAATACACACGGTTAAGATACATCTGGTTTATTAAAAAATTTTGATCATATAAGAAACTTGGGTTTTAGTTTTGACGAATTAAAATATACACGGTTAAGACACATCTGACTTATTAAATATATTTTGTCATTTAAGAAACTTGGACTTTAGTTTTGACAAATAAGAACACACACAGTTAAGTTACTTCTGATTTATTAAAAATATAGTCCAACAAATTTCAAATCCATTAAAGTCCAAAAAGAATTCTGAGCCCGCTAGTAGTATCTATGTCTCTGAAAATTCCTTTTCTTACATCTCCGACTTTTTAATAAACATTGTAAATGTTCGACTTGTAATTGATGCAAAACAAGACAATGCTTAAGATATTTTTATTGAAATAACGACATGTAGAATATCATCATAGTAATAAAATGAATATTTTAAATCCATTCCATAAAGTATTTCATTATGTTTTTTCGTGACATGGCACTTATTAGAAAAGTCAAGAAAAAGAAAAAATGTCACTACAAATATTGTTTTTCTCATAGGAAATATCACAACTAACCTATCTATTTCACCTTTATTTTGTATTTTGAAAATATCACAAGTGATTTTTTTTTTGTTTTAAGTATATTTATGTTTTTTTCAGACATGAAAAAAAGTTGAAAACATTTCTAGTAAAAATAAGATTTTTTAGTTGAAAAAAAAAACTAAAAAAGTAAAGTTAAACAAATAATTAAGTGCAATAAAGGGGGAAAGAAGTGTTGATATAAGCACTCAATCCCCTGAGTATGATGATGATACAAGCGGTTACACTATGCCTATGTTATAGATTCTGTCAACTAAAGATCAATACAAAATCAAAAATTCTGTTAGTCGAATTTGAAATAAAATAAAATGGTTTACTTTAATCATGCCTAGACAGGTATTACTAAAGTGGTCGTTTTCTTATTCAGTAAAGGTTGAATATATGTTAATCATTTCCTAACAGGAATATTCTGCAAGTGAGGTAAGCATCGGATACCTGTCTGTAAGTAGGTCAATAACCCAAATAAGGGTGTAAGCTCTGGAGTATTGCCCCCCCTACTAATTATATGATGGCTACCTGAAGCATGAAACCAATATATATATATATATATATATATATATATATATATATATATATATATATATATATATGTATATATATATATATATATATATATATATATATATATATATATATATATATATATATATATATATATATATATATATATATATATATATATATATATATATATATATATATTTATACTTTCTCTTAATTTTTAAAAGTTCTTGGCAGGATCGTCGTTTTATCCCTGGAAGCATTACACGTTTCTTGAAGATTTGCGTGATGTGTTTAAAATATGGAGTGTAATTTTAGAAACTAAAGATAATGCAGGCAACAAAAAAAAGACATATCCTCCTGTATAGTGTAGTAATTCGAGGATGTCGTTTGAAGAGGAAAAAGAGAGGTAGCTTAAAATTTTGATGTACTTACTTCAGGTTTTCTTTTTCTTTTATTAGTGTTACATTTTCTGGATGGCTGGCTTAAATTGGCCAAGAATTAGTATTCAAAAGGCTGAGATAAAAACTTGAAATTTGTGTTTTATTCTTTAAAAAGTGGGGGAAAGCTTGAGAATTTTTACTATTATTCATACAAATTTATTCCAGCGTTTATCACTGTTCCAATGCTTACGGGAATATATGTCACGTCAAAAATTTATTCGCATAAAAAAAAACAAAAAAAAAAAACGCGGAAACATTTTTGAATATAGACAAATAATTAACGGTGATAAGTTCAATGAAGTCGAACATGATGTGCACGGTTTGCCACCATACATAAATGAACAAACAAATACGGTAGCGGCTGTTAGTTTTTAGGAATCCTAGCTTCATTATTTATTTGTTAAAATAACCCTGTCTCAGGAATACCCTCTCTCTAAGATACTCTTAGCTATCATGCTTGCATGTCTTGTAGGTTTCCTAAACATCACGAAATAAATAAGGGGGTTTCCTTAGCTCTTTGGGAAAATTTTTTAGTTTTGTTTGACCTGTGCCGATTTTTTAGTTTTGTCAAGTTAGTTACCATTGAAAAACAAAATAACTAATCTAATACGCTAAATGTTGACAATACTTTAACAAAGTTCTGTATTTTTTAGAAGACTAAATCTTTATACTCATACATGTTCCCCCGAAAAAAAAAAGAATTTATGTCGACCCAGAGCAGGAAATTCTGCATTTCTTTTGCATTTTGCACAGGGCATGTTGTTACCATCTTCTTAAAATTTGTTCGGTTTTAAAGAAATATGGATTTCATTATCTACTTTTTTGCTGTAGGCTATCTAAAAAAATATTTTGTTTAAGAAATCAACTTTTCAGCAATTGGAAGATATTTTTAAGATTAAGTTGGATAAAAAAAGCTGGTACTTCTTCTGTTTTGAATCAACTTCAATAATAGATAAGAAATAAGAAAAATGTATAGTGGCTTCTCAAATCCCATCAAATCGATTCAACAGTACTGATGACCATTAATTGCTTCACTTTGCTTCACTTCCGCCGTCAGAGGTACGCAACGAAGATTTGCGTAGATCCTGTACGTAGATCCTGCACGTAGATCCTGCCATCCTGCTGTGGTTTAGTGAGACCTGCAAGTTGCATTCTGGGGTCTGTTGCATTCTCATTCTGGGTCTGTTGCAGTGCTTTCTGTCTTCCTCTACGACGGGTACCCTTTGGGACTCCTTTGGAAATCCAAAGGAGGATTACTTTGGGAATGCTAGGGTCATACTTCCACAAAACATGCTTAAGGTAACTCTTCCCGCGCGCGTAAGCAGGGTGGCGTGTAACAGCCATAGGTGGCGTGTAACAGCCATAGGTGGCGTGTAAGCAGGGTGGCGTGTAAGCAGGGTGGCGTGTAACAGGGTGGACCCGTATCCTCTCCTGAATTCGATATTTAGCGATTTTCGTGTAATTTTCAATTTATTTTGTCCTTTTTTTGCTTTTTTGAATTTTTGCTCCTCGCCCTTCAAAATAAATTTCCCTGTGCCTGTCTGACTATAGTATATACGTCCAAAGCATGATGAATAGCCACGATGCGTTTTGATTTTGGTTGGGCATACTTTCTAAAAAAATCTCAAATATGACCTGACGGAAATCTTTTCGGTGTTAATTGCTTGTCGGGTTTGGCAGTGATAAGATAGATTAGACCACAATGCTTGAAATTCGATGGTTTTTCAAACCTCGGAAACTGTAATTACTTATTACCCTTATAGCTTTCTGACTAAAACATGTGCTCTACCTGTCATAAACAATGAAGTAAATTTGTTCCTTTCCACTGGTGTGATGGATAACAACGTTTTCCGTTTAAGTTGCAGAAAAAGGATGTTAGTAATAAAAGAATGCCAATCTGTCGATTGCTCATTAGTAATATTGTTATTAGTGTACCTGTTATGGTGAAAGACGAAATCTGGTAACATTCACCTTTGAATGTCCGAAATTCCTTTTTTTGCTTGGATTTAATTAGCTTTGCGAATCACCTTTTTAGTTTTATCTCAGGTTTGATGGTGAGAGTTTAGGTTAGGTTGGGTTTTTAACCCATTTCTGAGACTTGTAGCCAAATTTAACCTAACTTTTACCATCAAAGCTTACATAAGATCGATAAAGCTGATTTGCAAAGCTAATTGAATCTAATCAGAGAAAAATGAATTTCGGACATTCACAATAACATAGCTACATAGGCTATGTAACCTGAAGTTGCTAAAGATGGCAAGAATTTAGACCCAAGGAGTAAGTACATAGGCAAAAAATTGTCTTCTGTGCTGCGAATTGAACTCGCAGAAGTAAACTGGCCGAAAAGCTTGCTTTCAGAGGTGACAAGTTAATGCCTTAATTTTACTGCTGAGGAATGTCAAGTTTGACCTATTGCAGTAGTCTTAACCTCGACGTAAGTGGTGCATTCGCAATTATATTTTGTAACAGCTTATCCTTGGGGATATGCTGAAGTTTGAACAGTAGGACAATGAAAGAGTAATGTTGTTTCTCCCCTGGAAATGAAGAAACCTGCATTTCAATTTAAGGCACGAGGACCGTCTGAAATGACCTTTTAGGGTCTGATGGGAATACTCCTTCTTTTCACTTGATGTGAGGTATGGTGCTCATATTTAGCTAATTTGTTTAATTGAGTAAATTTGACATTTTCTTTGACGACAGGGGCTGGTCTTTTAATCTTTTAAATAGATAGAAGTTTCAGGATGTTTTTTTGATTAAAAATAAAAAGCTGCACAACTCAAAACGGAACGAAATTATCTTGTATAAGAAGGAGGCTGCCATCGCCTCAACACCCACTTTTTCTATTTATTATAAATTTTCAGTTTTGTACAATTTAGGGGAGACTGGGGTAATGGCGTTCACCTAAGGTAAAATGAGAATAAAAAATAGCATAAACATAAAATTCAAACGAAACAATGTTAAATCGCTGATATAGTATATTTTACCTATTGTATACTTAAATTGAGCCTTAGACAAGCTTACCTATTGGTATTATGAATGATTTTGCAAAATCAGCTTTGACCGGTATTACCCCCTATCATAGGGTAATGGCAGTCGCTAATGTCATGTTCTACTAAATGGCTGTAAATTAAGAAATATGAGAAATTTCAAAGAGACAAACATGTTAAACTTAAATCGTTATATTTTTATTGTTACATAATTCCCTATTTACGAAATTACAAAAATGTAATTGAAAGCATGGACATAATTAGAAGCCAAACACTTGAAACAACATCTTTCCATACAAAAAATGGCTCACAATATTTAAGTGCCAATATATTTAACTCATGAGCTTTAAGACCTTTAAGTCAATTTCACTTTTTGGAGCACATGTCATATAAACACGCGTCAGGAGTGTCTCATCCAGAACATTCTTGATGTGCCCATAATGCACAAGAGGTGGACCGATACCATACCTCTCCATCCTTCTATGTGTCTTCGCAATAGAAATAAATTTCTTTACCCTTTTTCTCAAACAAAGCTCACTTTTTTATTCGTCTTCACAAACGTTTTCCTTATCAATCGATTCGCTCTCTTTTTTTTCTTAAAGCAGGATTTTCATCGCTGTTGAAGTCAAGATCTGAGAATGTTGCTTTTGTCTCGCTCCTTTTCTTGGTTCATCAGCCCAACTACTGCATCCAGGTAGAGGAGAAATCTCTTGTATAGACACATCAATTTTTGTGTTAGGCTGAATATAAACTTTTTCAAGTTCGGCAGAGGATTCTAAGTTTTGTTCAGTCATGACTTCGTATTGGTCTACTTTTGTGATGACTTCATTTGCATTAGCTTTCAAGTAATCTTCCACACAATCAGGCGTTAACTCTTGATTCTTCTGGAGGATGTCCTCTACCAAGAAATGCTCATCTTTGAAAACTCCTTGATTAAGAGGATGGATCCCAGTGTTTTTGAACCCACTTGTTGCTCTTGCAATCGTAGCAACTGGTGAATAGGCCTTATTGAATAGCTCTGCTACATCGTAAGGGGTAAATTTTACTATGTTCCTGGTTTTCATGAGCCTTCAAGGGTGAGTAAAATACTACATTCAGAGGCTGAAGCCTATGTGATGTGTAGGGTGGCAGCAACACGATAACAATCCCTTTCTCCCTACAAATATCATAAGCTTCAGCTGAGCAATGAGTGGAATGATTGCCCGGAATAAAAAGCATTTTGTTGTTATTACTAGCATGAATAAACTGAGCAAAGTGTTTTAACCAAATAACGAACAGTTCTTCATTGATCCAGCCTGTCTTAGAGGATGAGTAAACTGATCCAGGTGGTCCACTTTTTTCTAAGAGTGGGGACATACGAGATCAAGGAAAAATGAACATTGGTGTAGCATAAAGCCCTCCCGAACTCATTGCACACACAACTGTAATGTTTTTGCTCCTTTCCCAAATTGTAATAAGACCCACACGCTTTTGGCCCCGTTCTGCCAGTATTAGCCCAGGGTCCTGCACAGTACTTCCTCTTTATTAAACCCTATGGCTCTTCCGATGCCCGTGGCTTCGGGTTTTCGCACACTAATTTTGTTTCTGTCCATGAACCCCTACATCCAATCCAGGCCAGCCATTTTTGTTTCTTGATCGAATCTATGACTTAACTGGTTTTTTCTGCATATGAAATGCAATTTTCCTTAATTTTAGTGCAGTGATGCCGTAGAAAATCTTCGATAAAGTTTTTACGTGGTTAGCTAGAGCTGCTTCGTGTGGAGGGAAGACACACTCCCTGCCTAAGCTTGGATCAGAATCAATCCCACTCTTCATTCGTTCTTGCAACGGGCTGAATGGTATTATGAACTGATCTGCAGCTTTGCGAATCGATTATCCTCTAGTAATGGCTGTTTTTGCTTTCTTTAAGTTCTCTGAAGTCCATTTATCTCTATATGTTTTTTATATTTATTTTCTCGGTCTCTGAAATATAGAAAAAAAAATATATGAAAAATATTGGCACTAATGGGGCAATGCCGGTCGCGACTGCTATTACCCCAAGTGTGGTGACCACCATTACCCCAACCGCATGGTCATTATTTTATCGGCTAAAAATGAAAATATAAGTGCTTAAACCTTAATAAAATGCTACAAGATACAACAATATGGCTTACCTTGTTATTGCGAGATAAGTCTCGTTTCGTGAAATGTAAACAGAAAGAGATGATAGTGGATTAAACTATTGTCTGTCTTATAAGGTGAAACGTAAAAACAGTGTTTCTTGCACAACAGACAAACTAAAACTGGCAAGATGGCGAGCGCTCCACTAGTATTTCCATAAACTTTCTTGAGATGGCAGATACAATCGGTATGAATCTGCGTTATCGACTTTACGAGAAATCATGGTGACCGGCATTACCCACTGGCCGCCATTACCCCAGTCTCCCCTACAGCTTCCAAATCTCTTGCTCTGCCATCCAAAGGCAACATTAAATGCATTTAATTTCTGTTTTAATACATTTATTCAGGATCATCCTTGACTTGTTAAACCTCCCATTCTTTGCAATAATTTTTTAATTTTTAGAGAACGATTCTTGGATAAAAAGGGATCCTTTATGTTTTTTTTTGCTTCTGAAAATGAAGCCAAATTTTCCTTCATAAGGAAACCAAGCCTCCTCTCTTTATGTTAAGATCCACAGCTTCCGAAGAAAACAACAAGGGAATACGCATTTTGTACTTTGATGCACACTAGGAGCATTTTGAAAGAAATAGAGAAATTACTGTAGACTCAGTAACGCAAAGTCCATTAAACAAAAAACATCAGGCAGTTCGCAACTTCTTGGAGAAAATAAGGAAATGGTTTTTCAGTCATGACAGCAGGATTTATCCGGGATTTTATTTTTCTATATTTTATTACTTATTCGGATACAATCTTAGTTATCTGATCTCTGGGGTGTAGCTCCAGAATTTTTATTGGGGGCCAAGAGGGGTCTATCCGGAAAGTCAAGAGGTATGAGCTATATAATGATTTTCTCCCTAAACTATTAGGGGACAGGTGTCCTCTTTGTTCCCCCTCTCCCCAATGACGTCCCCGTCTGACATCATAGTCTTGAGTAAGCTGGATAGATGGATTGATATTAGATTCTGAAAAGCTGCGCAAAATTCCTACCTCTGGCCAAAAAAGGAAGGTCTTTGGCTGTCAAAGTGGCTTATCTGAACTTGTTCTGCCATGCTTCTTTTTCTTTGCGCCATGTTCCTGTTTTCATGTGGAAAGTTTCTTTTAAGAGGGGAAGCTAGCACACTGCAGTTTTAAATTAAAGTTAGACAAACATATAAAAGCGCTTAAGTTATATTTCCTGATTCGTCGCCGAAGTATTTCCTTAAAATCCCAAAGTAGAAAACCTTACAGATCCAAAAGAGCGTTTTTCACATGAGTCCGAAAGACGAATGATAAATAGACTTATCTATCAACAAATGAAATCACATCATTTTTTACAATCATAAAAAGAGCTTATGCCAGATTTGCCTCTCTTTCACTCGGACTATCTGTCTTCGCTTTTTCTGCTATTAGCCATGGCTTGATGCCTGCAACTACTAATGCCTAGTTATACAAACCATTTCTATTTGTGAATTTTGTTAACTCTGCTATTGTATTTTCTGTATTCGGGACTGAAGAACGTCGATTACCCTGCCCGCCCCTCCTATTGCAAAGTTTTTATCAGAAAGGTAGCCTCTTGTTTAAAGCAAAATCACACAATAACCTAACATTTAATCTGTGTGACTGTAGCGGGCTCATGGTCGCTCGAATACCCCCTTCCCAATTTCAATCATTTGTTTAGCTAAAGGACACTCTCGTAGCCAACATTAAATGTTACTTTTAATAAATTTTATAATAAAAACTTTTGGAAAGTTATAGTTTGAAGCTGATAGATACAATAGCAAATAACGAAACGCATTTGAATCTTGAGTCTGCACAAACTAGGAGACCTATAGAATTACCTAATTAGTCGACAAGCTTCAGCAAAAGATCGACCCCGCTTGCTTGCGCCCAAATCAAAGTGCTTTATTTTCAAATGTTTTAAACTGCTTGGATGATAGTGATAGTACTTAAGAAGCTCTGTATTAAACTGGGATATTCAGCTATGCTTGATAATGTGTAATTCAGGCATTAGGAATTATAGGAATACTAGCTGTTGGGGTGGCGCTTCGCGCCACTCCGACACCTAGTTGGTGGGGGTGCTTCATGCCCCCCCCCCCCCGCGCGTAAGTCGTTACGCGCCATTGGAGTTGTGTCCCTGTGTCCCACCTGTGAATATATAAATGAATATATTCACATATATATTCACCTGTGAATACATATATATATATATACTAGCTGTTGGGGTGGCGCTTCGCGCCACCCCAACACCTAGTTGGTGGGGGCGCTTCGCGCCCCCCCCCCCCAAGCCCCCCCGCGCTCGTAAGTCGTTACGCGCCATAATAGTTACGCGCCATTGTAGTTGTGTCCCTATGTCCCACCTGTGAATATAGATATATATATATATATATATATATATATATATATATATATATATATATATATATATATATATATATATATATATATATATATATATATATATATATATATATATGGTTTTAACTACGTAAAACTTGCGAATATACAACATTCTTTGCTGTCCCATTGTCTTTGCATATAAATAGATTGTCAGGTTTACCGACTCTTGAACATGCAACATATAATGGTCCATGGGAAAACAATCTGTATTCAGATCTATACCTCATGATTCTAATGATTGCCCTTGAGCTTTGTTGATGGTGATTTCGTCATTTATATCCCCCTGTTTCCCCCGGTGTCCCCGTTGTAGTTGTGTCCCTGTGTCCCGGTCGTCATTTATATTCCCTGTGTCCCGGTCGTCATTTGTATCCCGGTGTCCCGGTCTGTATATACATTCGTTTTTTAGTTTTGTTTTTCTCCTTTATTTTTTTTCTTTTTTTTCTTTTTTAGTTTATTTAGATTTTTAGATTTTTTAGTTTTTTTATTAGTTTTTAGTTTTTTTTTCTTTTTAGTTTTTTTGTAGTTTTTACCTTCTTTTTAGTTTTGTTAGTTTTTTTTTTTTACTTATGTTCTGGTCGTCATTTATACTCCCTGTGTCCCGGTGCTTTGTTGATTGCTAGTCGAACATTCCTTTTGTCCTGGTCGCTTTCTCTTTGAGTGTCGTCATTTATTTTTTTCTTTTTTAGTTCTTTTAGTTTTTACCTTTTTTAGTTTTTTTTAGTTTTTTAGATGAAAATTTTTTTTAGTTTTTTCCTTTTTTTCTTTTTAGTTTTTTATTGGTTTTTACCTTTATTTTAGCTTATTTTTCAGTTTTTTCCTTTTTTTTATTTTTTTTTTATTTTTTATTTTTTTTTAGTTTTTTACCTTTTTTTAGTTTTTTTTAGTTTTTTTAGTTTTTTAGCTTTTTTACTTTTTTTTATTAGTTTTTAGTTTTTTTTGTAGTTTTTGCCTTTTTTTAGTTTTTTCAGTTTTTTTTTTTTAGTTTTTTATTGGTTTTTACCTTTATTTTAGCTTATTTTTCAGTTTTTTCCTTTTTTTTATTTTTTTTTTAGTTTTTAGTTTTTTTAGTTTTTTACCTTTTTTTAGTTTTTTTAGTTTTTTTAGTTTTTTAGCTTTTTTATTTTTTTATTAGTTTTTAGTTTTTTTTGTAGTTTTTGCCTTTTTTTAGTTTTTTTAGTTTTTTAGCTTTTTTCATTTATACTCCCTGTGTCCCGGTGCTTTGTTGATTGCTAATCGAACATTCCTTTTGTCCTGGTCGCTTTCTCTTTGAGTGTCGTCATTTATTTTTTTCTTTTTTAGTTCTTTTAGTTTTAACCTTTTTTAGTTTTTTTTTAGTTTTTTAGATGAAAATTTTTTTTAGTTTTTTCCTTTTTTTCTTTTTAGTTTTTTATTGGTTTTTACCTTTATTTTAGCTTATTTTTCAGTTTTTTCCTTTTTTTTAGTTTTTTTTTATTTTTTATTTTTTTTAGTTTTTTACCTTTTTTTAGTTTTTTTAGTTTTTTTAGTTTTTTAGCTTTTTTACTTTTTTTTATTAGTTTTTAGTTTTTTTTTGTAGTTTTTGCCTTTTTTTAGTTTTTTCAGTTTTTTTTAGTTTTTTATTGGTTTTTACCTTTATTTTAGCTTATTTTTCAGTTTTTTCCTTTTTTTTAGTTTTTTTTAGTTTTTAGTTTTTTTAGTTTTTTACCTTTTTTTTAGTTTTTTTAGTTTTTTAGCTTTTTAATTTTTTTTATTAGTTTTTAGTTTTTTTTGTAGTTTTTGCCTTTTTTTAGTTTTTTTAGTTTTTTAGCTTTTTTATTAGTTTTTAGTTTTTTTTGTAGTTTTTGCTTTTTTTTAGTTTTTTTTAGTTTTGTAGCTTTTTTATTTTTTTTATTAGTTTTTAGTTTTTTTTGTAGTTTTTGCTTTTTTTAGTTTTTTCAGGTGACGTCACCTGATCCACACATCCACAGACAGACAGACAACTTATTTTTATATATATAGATATATATATATATGTTTTTAACTACGTAAAACTTGCGAATATACAACATTCTTCGCTGTCCCATTGTCTGTGCATATAAATAGATTGTCAGGTTTACCGACTCTTGAACATGCAACATATAATTGTCCATGGGAAAAACAATCCGTATTCAGATCTATACCTCATTATTCTAATGATTGCCCTTGAGCTTTGTTGATGGTGATTGCTAATCGAACGTTACCTATGTCCTCGTCGTCACCCCCCGGCGTCCCCGTTGTAGTTGTGTCCCTGTGTCCTGGTCGTCATTTATATTCCCTGTGTCGTCGTCATTTGTTTTCCGGTGTCCCAGTCTGTAATTTCTCTTTGAGTGTCCCAGTCGTCATTTATATTCCCTGTGTCCCGGTCTGTAATTTCTCTTCGAACATTCCCTGTGTCCCGGTCGTCATTTATATATCCCCCCTGTGCCCCAGCGTCCCCGTTGTAGTTGTGTCCCTGTGTCCCGGTCGTCATTTATATTCCCTCTGTCCCGGTCGTCATTTGTCTCCCAGTGACCCGGTCTGTAATTTCATCAGTTGACAAACATGACGTCAGTCGACAAACAACTTCATGACGGCATACAGCTCAATCCTTATAATGACGTCAGTCGACAAACATGGCATCAGTCGACACACAAACATGACGTCCCTCGACAGACAGACAGACAGACAGACAGATAGATAACTTATTTTTATATATATACATTGGCTTGTGGAGACCATGGTGGATGCGGCATTATAGTTTGGTATCATTAGGCTGCAATCCCGGCTACAGGATGATCGAGGACAATATTTTGTACATCTTCGTGAAAACTTATATAAAGTACAAGATGAATTTTGACAATAGCTTTAAAATACATTGATTGATAAATAAGGTCTGCTCGAATCTGTAGTATCGGTACAGCCTTATTTGTTACTTCCTGACAGGTTCATTAGCTTGTTTTTGGACTGTGATTCAAGCTATGGTTATTATACAACTAGTTTTGTTAATTATGTAGCCCCCGCAGCTTAGATAATCGAGTGTTAGAAAGACTGTCCGCACCTGGTCATCAGAAACAGCCCCTGAAAAGGATCTGTGTGGGTGAAAAGATTAAGTCATTAAGTTAACCAGGAATCCGGGTAGAAGTTCAAGTTGTTACACACTAGGCCAGTCCAGTAACACCTGACGCTATATCCGGGATTTATGTTTAGTAGTTTAAGTAAAGCTGAATTTAGGTAAGAAGGATAGATTTGTATACACTTGTAACTGGGAGTGCTCAGTCCAAGGATATGTCCAGGATTTTTATTGGGGGAGGGGATTTCAAAACACGTCGAACATGCATTTTTATTACGTTTTAACGAGTCGGCCGAAAATTTTTGGGGTGGTTCAAGCCCCCTACCTCCCCTCCTGGATACGGCCCTGACTCAAACCCTTTATTCTGGTTCAATTGTCAAAAAACTCTTAAGAAAAATACCTGCCCCCCCCACCCCAAATCGCTTGCTGGGCAGTGGCACAAGAAGACAAATATATAGGCAAAACAGATTAACCGAAACAAATAAAAGAAGATTGAGGTAATAGAAAAAGACGGTTCAAGAAGTTTTAAGGATAATTTGCTATTTGAATCATGAGTGTCAGTAAAAAAATATCCGGGAGGAGCGCTACCAGGAGTTTTATTGGTACTTCCTTGTTATATAGCACATACTCAAGAATTGAAGTTAGGTTTAATCGTAATGAATTATACCAAAGAATGATGAAACTATGATAGTTTAGTAACAAATTTAGGCTATTTGGACGTTAGAGGAGGGTGGGGGGTAAAACATAGCATGTATTAATTACGTTACCTAAACAAACCTATGCTAACCTAACCAAAGTAACAACTAAATATTTAATTAAAATATAGCTACAATGTATTTTATCACCGAGCCGAAGATAATTGCCTGGCAGAAAGGCCATGAAAACTGAGTATTGTCTCATGTTCGTGAATTTCTCGCGTGTGTGCTATATTACAAGGAAGTACCGTTTTATTTTACCAAGATCTAAATGTTCAAATTTTCCGGATTGCATACATCTTAAGGGCTTAATTGGTTCTTAGTGGCGCTATTGCACCCAGACCACTTCCCCTTTTCGTGGAGAGTTCGGGGTCTTGTCGTTGAAAAAAGGCTTTGAAAAAACAACTCACCGGTGAAAGTGAAGAAACGATCTCCGCAATGATTTTTTGTTTTGTTTGAATATAGAACTGAGTTTGGTTTATTTAAATATATGAATTTGACTATTCAAGTGTTTTGCTGAAAGGAGTGTTTGCTGATCATTCGTCAAATATGACGAATGATTAAAAGTAAAAAAAGAACACATGGATTCAACACGTCTTTTAAATATGTTATACTATAGGAATAATATAGGAATATAGGAAGCATAATATATTATGCTATGGCAAAACCTGTCTAACGACACACGTAAAAAAAACAACATATATTTTTATAACTGAAAAGTTTTATGATTATATAAAACTAATGGCTATCAATTACAAAGGATCAGTTGAAAAATATTACCCCCCCCCTAGCCTGTCAAACATGTTAAGCTAGAGTTAACATGTACAGTATAGCGAATGGTTGTACACAGGGTTGCAAATGTGGTCCATATGCCTCACGGTCATTTTAACAAAGTAACCACCTGCTCTCGTTATAAAGATTTTAGAAATCAAACAGTTCGTGGTAACGAACTGTAGTAAGGAGCGACCCGGCTCAATAGTAACCAAAACTCTAAAAAATTGAATTTTGATATCAATAGCTACATCAAAAGAATCGCATTTCAATGCTGATTTTAAATATATAAGTTTATTCAAGTTTAATCTTACCCATCAAAAGTCATGAGCCTGAGAAAATTTGCCTTATTTAAGAAAATAGGGGGAAACACCCCCTAAAAGTCGTAGGATCTTAACAAAAATGACACCATCAGATTCAGCGTATCAGAGAACCATACTGTAGAAGTTTCAAGCTCCTATCTACAAAAATGTGGAATTTTGTATTTTTTGCCAGAAGACAAATCACGGGTGCGTGTTTATTTGTTTGTTTTTTTGTTTTGTTTTTTTTTTCCCAGGGGTCATCGTATCGACCAAGTGGTCCTATAATGTCGCAAGAGGGCTCATTCTAACGGAAATGAAAAGTTCTAGTGCCCTTTTTAAGTGACCAAAAAAATTGGAGGGCATCTAGGCCCCCTCCCACGCTCATTTTTTTCCCAAAGTCAACGGATCAAAATTTTGAGATAGCCATTTTTTTCAACATAGTCGAAAACCATAATAACTATGTCTTTGGGGATGACTCACTCCCCCACAATCCCTGGGGGAGGGGCTGCAAGTTAAAAACTTTGACCATTGTTTACATATAGTAATGGTTATTGGGAAGTGTACAGACGTTTTCAGGGGGATTTTATTTTGTTTGGGGGTGGGGCTGAGGAGAGGGGGCTATGTTGGAGGATCTTTCTTTGGAGGAATCTGTCATGGGGGAAGAAAAATTCAATGACAAGGGCGCAGGATTCTCTAGCATTACTATAAGAAAACAATGAAAAATAAACATGAAAACGTTTTTTCAAATGAAAGGAAGAAGTAGCATTGAAACTTAAAACGAACAGAGATTATTACGCATATGAGGGGTTCTAAAAATACTTTAGCATAAAGAGCGAGGTATTTAGGAGGAGATAAATACCTTGCTCTTTATGCTAAAGTATTTTTAGTAATTCCAACTATTTATTCTACGGCCTTTCTGATTCAGGGGTCATTCTTAAAGAATTGGGACAAAACTTACGCTTTAGTGTAAAGAGCGAGGTATTAACGAGGGTACAAACCCCCTCGTATACATAATAAAAATATAAGGTTATGAAAGTTTGTTACGTAAGTTAATTCTTAAGTTACGTATATTTTTTGCTAATAAAAACGTTCGTTAAAAATTAAAAGTTCTAGTTGCCTTTTTAAGTAACGGAAAAATTGGAGGGCAACTAGGCCTCCTTCTCCACCCCTTATTTCTCAAAATAGTCTGATCAAAACTAAGAGAAAGCCATTTAGCCAAGAAAAAGAATTAATATACAAATTTCATTTTAATAATTTATGTGCGGAGAGCCAAAACCAAACATGCATTATTTCAAAAACGTTCAGAAATTAAATAAAAAAACCCAATTTTTTTAGCTGAAAGTAAGGAGCGACATTAAAACTTAAAACGAACAGAAATTAATCCGTATATGAAATGAGTTGTCCCCTCCGCAATCCCTCGCTCTTTACGCTAAAGTTTGACTCTGCCACAATTCTACTTTTTAAAACAATTTAAAGCTTTAACGTAAAGAGCGAGGGATTGCGGAGGGGACAACTCATTTCATATACGGAGTAATTTCTGTTCGTTTTAAGTTTTAATGTCGCTCCTTACTTTCAGCTAAAAAAATTGTTTTTTTTTATTTAATTATACTAAAGGCCCCAATATTGGACCCGACGGTCGTATGAAATTCAGTTTTTTCTTTAAATGAAGATATTTACATACTTTCCTCTTGGAGCTCTTTATAGTTTCAATGGGTCTCAGGATTTAGGTAAAATGAAAATTTGGCTTTTCATTGATATACTAATTTTCACTATGTTTGCCAACCCCCTTTCCCCTATAGATAAGAACAACATCAGATATACCAGAATCCAGGACAAGTTTAACTGCTTCCTCAGTATATATATATATATATATATATATATATATATATATATATATATATATATATATATATATATATATATATATATATATATATATACAAACATCTTACGTTTAGTATTCGTTTTGATTCAGTGGCAAAATTATCGCCTGACGCGCAGGCTACTAATGTTTGATTCACATTAGGTTTATTTTTAGGATTAAAAAAAACAACAACAACAAAAAACCAACAAGTTTTTTCAACTGAAAGTAAGGAGTGTAACATTAAAACTCAAAACGAACAGAAATTATTACGTATATGAGAGGGTTCGCCCCCCCAGTCAGAGCCTCGTTCTTTACGCTAAAGTTCGAATTTTTTTCAAATTCTTCAAGAATAACTCCTGAATCACAATTGGCCGTTTAATTAGAATAAATAGCTCTTTCGAAAGTACTAAAAAACTTCAGCGTAAAGAGCGAGGTATTGACTTGAGAGTGAATCCCCTCATATACATAATAATCTCTGTTCGTTTTAAGTTTTAGTGTTGCTCCTTGCTTACAGTTAAAAAAAACTTGTTTTTCAATGTGATTTATGATCGTTTTCTAAATAATGCTGTGAAATCCGGCGCCCCCTTCATAGAAAAATTTTCTTCCCCAATGCAAAATTTGTCCATGGAAAGCTCCCACGTAACCCCCTCCCCTCGATCCCCCCACGAGAAAAGTCCCCCATGAAAACGTATGTATACTTCCGAGTAGCCAATGCTAAATTTAAACAATGGGTAAAGTTCATAACTTGCAGCCCTTCCCCTGGGGACTCTGGGGGGTTAGTCATCCTGAAAGACATAGTTAAAAGATTTTTCGGTTATGCTCAACAGAATGGCTGTCTCAAAATTTTGATCAGGTGACTTTGGGGAAAAAATGAGTGTGTGAGGGGGCCTAGTTGCTCTCCAATTTTTTTGGGCTCTTAAAAAAGACACTAGAACTTTTAATTTCCGTGAGAATTAGCCCTCTCGTGACATTCTTGGACCACTGGGTCAATACAGTCACCCCTGGATAAAAACAAATAAACATGCATCCGTGATCTTTCTTCTGGCAAAAAATACAAAATTCCACATTTTGTAGATAGGAGTTTGAAACCTCTACAGTAGAGTTCTCTGATACGCTGAATCTGATGATGTGATTTTGGTTGAGATTCTTTGACGTTTTGGGGAGGTTTTCCCCTTTTTCGAAAATAAGGCAAATTTTCTCAGGATCGTAACTTGGGTAATACTAAACTTGATGAAACTTATATATTTTAAATCAGCATGAAAATCAGATTCTTTTGATGTATCTAATGGTATCAGAGTTCTGTTTTTTTTTTTCGCGCCATTGTAGTTGTGTCCCTGTGTCCCACCTGTGAATATAGATAGATTTATATATGTGTTTCAAACTACGTAAAAATTGCGAATATACAACATTCTTGGCTTTCCCATTGTCTGTCCATATACAAAGCCGTATGTACTAATAATGACGTCATATGCAAACGCTCTTTTTACAAACAAACAAACATGCATACACACAACTCGTTTTTATATAGATAGATAGATAGATAGATACAATACAAATTAACTACGTAAAACTTGTGAATATACAACAGTCTTCGCTGTCCCATTGTCTGTGCGTATAAATAGATTGTCAGGTTTACCGACCCTCGAACATGCAACGTACAATTGTCCATGGGAAAAACAATCAGTATTAAGATCTATACCACATTTTTCTAATGATTGACCTTGAGCTTCGTTAATGGTGATTGCAAATGCTAATCGAATTGGGAATTGCAATCTTTTAATTGAAAAGGCAGATCCGTTGGAATCATGGGAATGCGAGGAATAAGAACAGCCTCACCCTCAAAAACCCTGTCAAGATTGTGGCCTCTATTAGGTTTTCCATTGTTTTTTTTTTTACGGCAAGTCGAGTGCCATTGCAAAGCTTTGGTGGGTTTATATTTCTTAAAAGTATTATTGGTACGCCTATTTTTAGTTGTAGCACGTGTGGTGGAAACCCTGAAAGATCTATGGAATTTAAAAATTCAGATGGATAATTAACCGCTTCATTTGGTTCCAAAACTGTGTCGACTGACTTGTAAAGGACTGCCTGGTCTCGAATCTTGGTCAAAATTGTTAATCTTCCAACGTTTGTGGCATTACCGTCATTTATAACTGCATCTCGCAAATGAATGTATTGTTCAGAGCGGAGCTTGGTCTGATTCAGGCGGATATATAGCAAACGTTCTAATTCAATTTTAGCATACATATCAACGACGAATTGGTGAAACAATTCACGGCATTTTAAAATATAATTTTCTTCATCCTGCCGAATCATTAGTCTATAGGAATAATAATGCATTGCATTGCATTTCTTATTCATTTCTTTGTTAGTGGCTGGATTCATCAATTTAATATTAAAGTGATAGCCGTCGGCTCCATCCCAAAAAATGATAGGATATTGTAGGGCATCGTAGCATCGATGAGTTTCAGCAATTCTTAACAACTGAGCGTTTCGCTTATGAAGAATAATATCTCGAGGTAAAAACTGATCACCGACCATAACGATTGCCACTTCGTCGATAGTTGGAGCATTGTATCTACGCACTTGCTGGCCAGGAGGCGTTTTATCAGCGGAAATAACAATTTTATGCGTATCAGTAGGCATCAAATCGATGGCTGTTTTGAACAGACGCACTAAATTATTATTTTCGTGGAAAAGATGTTGCAATTGGGAAACGATTGTCCTTTCAACGTTGGGAGAAATTTCGCAACGTGCATTCAATTCAGAATTTCTATCACTGATGACGTAAAATTGTAAAAATTTATGATTCTCGCCTGAGAATGATAGAAGGGACCCTGCTCTATGATAAATTTGCCCTTTTACTTTGAAAGTAGAAATAAATTGATCTGGATTTTCGATTTGGGCTCCAAACGACGTCATTTGGAAACATGAGTTGTATTTTCTGATTTTTGACAAAAAACGCTTAGATTCTGACGTAGTTTCAGTAAGGAAAGTCTTCAATGGCTCTGGTGGTGCAGCCAATAGAGGAAGTTTAACTTTTCCTGAGGCGCAACACATTCCCATTGTTTCACCATTGAATTTCAAGGCCTTGCAATAGGGACAAATTTTAGACATTGTCCCGATTTGAACACATCTACTCAAGCTATAATCATCGACTGGGTTGTACCTGAATGCCAGGCGATAACTTTCAGGTTGCTCTGATTCCTCGGCACGCTTTCTTTTCTTACTTTCTCTATCAGCAGCAAGCCTGATTTCTTGCTGTTCTTGTGATTCCTCGGCACGCTTTCTTTTCTTACTTTCTCTATCAGCAGCAAGCCTGATTTCTTGCTGTTCTTGTAATTCCTCGGCACGCCTTCTTTTTTCACTTTCTCTTTTAGCAGCAAGTCTGCTTCCGCGTTGCTCTGGTAGTTCCTCGGCACGCTTTCTGTTCTTTCTTTCTCTATCAGCCTCAAGCCTGTTTCCTTGCTGTTCTTTTGATTTCTCGGCACGCTTTCTGTTCTTTCTTTCTCTATCAGCCTCAAGCCTGTTTCCTTGCTGTTCTTTTGATTCCTCGGCACGCCTTCTTTTTTCACTTTCTCTTTTAGCAGCAAGTCTTCTTTCGCGTTGCTCTGGTAGTTCCTCGGCACGCTTTCTTTTCTGACTTTCTCTATCAGCAGCAAGTTTTTTGGCATAGACTCTTTGAGCATCTTCATCGGCTTTTGCCATGGTAAGTTCATCAGTCATTGTAAACTTAAACATTAATAGATTTCTACGTGAACATATGTCTTAAATATCTTGAATGACGTCACCGTCAAAGCAAAAATGACGACAACTAATTTCATGACGTCAGTCGACACAGAAACATGACGTCACCTGATCCACAGACAGACAACTTATTTTTATAAATATAGATATATTTATATACATAGATATATGTATATGTATATATATATATATATATATATATATATATATATATATATATATATATATATATATATATATATATATATATATATATATATATATATATATATATATATATATATATATATACTAGCTGTTGGGGTGGCGCTTCGTGCCACCCCAACACCTAGTTGGTGGGGGCGATTCGCGTAAGTCGTTACGCGCCATAATAGTTACGCGCCATTGTAGTTGTGTCCCTATGTCCCACCTGTGAATATAGATAGATATATATATATATATATATATATATATATCTATATATATATATATATATATATATATATATATATATATATATATATATATATATATATATATATATATATATATATATATATATATATGGTTTTAACTACGTAAAACTTGCGAATATACAAAATTCTTTGCTGTCCCATTGTCTTTGCATATAAATAGATTGTCAGGTTTACCGACTCTTGAACATGCAACATATAATGGTCCATGGGAAAACAATCTGTATTCTGATCTATACCTCATGATTCTAATGATTGCCCTTGAGCTTTGTTGCTGGTGATTGCTAATCGACCATTCCCTGTCCCGTTGTCCTGGTCGTCATTTATATACCCCTGTTTCCCCCGGTGTCCCCGTTGTAGTTGTGTCCCTGTGTCCCGGTCGTCATTTATATTCCCTGTGTCCCGGTCGTCATTTGTATCCCGGTGTCCCGGTCTGTATATACATTCGTTTTTTAGTTTTGTTTTTCTCCTTTATTTTTTTCCTTTTTTTTCTTTTTTAGTTTATTTAGATTTTCAGATTTTTTAGTTTTTTTATTAGTTTTTAGTTTTTTTTTCTTTTTAGTTTTTTTGTAGTTTTTACCTTCTTTTTAGTTTTATTAGTTTTTTTTTTTACTTATGTCCTGGTCGTCATTTATACTCCCTGTGTCTCGGTGCTTTGTTGATTGCTAATCGAACATTCCTTTTGTCCTTTTTTTCTTTTTAGTTTTTTATTGGTTTTTACCTTTATTTTAGCTTATTTTTCAGTTTTTTCCTTTTTTTTAGTTTTTTTTTTATTTTTTTTTTTTTTTAGTTTTTTACCTTTTTTTAGTTTTTTTAGTTTTTTTAGTTTTTTAGCTTTTTTACTTTTTTTTATTAGTTTTTAGTTTTTTTTGTAGTTTTTGCCTTTTTTTAAGTTTTGTTTTTCTCCTTTATTTTTTTCCTTTTTTTTTCTTTTTTAGTTTATTTAGATTTTTAGATTTTTTAGTTCTTTTATTAGTTTTTAGTTTTTTTTTCTTTTTAGTTTTTTTGTAGTTTTTACCTTCTTTTTAGTTTTGTTAGTTTTTTTTTTAACTTATGTCCTGGTCGTCATTTATACTCCCTGTGTCCCGGTGCTTTGTTGATTGCTAATCGAACATTCCTTTTGTCCTGGTCGCTTTCTCTTTGAGTGTCGTCATTTATTTTTTTCTGTTTTAGTTCTTTTAGTTTTTACCTTTTTTAGTTTTTTTTAGTTTTTTAGATGAAAATTTTTTTTAGTTTTTCCTTTTTTTCTTTTTAATTTTTTATTGGTTTTTACCTTTATTTTAGCTTATTTTTCAGTTTTTTCCTTTTTTTTATTTTTTTTTTATTTTTTATTTTTTTAGTTTTTTACCTTTTTTTAGTTTTTTTTTAGTTTTTTTAGTTTTTTAGCTTTTTTACTTTTTTTATTAGTTTTTAGTTTTTTTTGTAGTTTTTGCCTTTTTTTAGTTTTTTCAGTTTTTTTTTTTAGTTTTTTATTGGTTTTTACCTTTATTTTAGCTTATTTTTCAGTTTTTTCCTTTTTTTTGTTTTTTTAGTTTTTAGTTTTTTTAGTTTTTTACCTTTTTTTAGTTTTTTTAGTTTTTTAGCTTTATTATTTTTTTTATTAGTTTTTAGTTTTTTTTGTAGTTTTTGCCTTTTTTTAGTTTTTTTAGTTTTTTAGCTTTTTTATTAGTTTTTAGTTTTTTTTGTAGTTTTTGCCTTTTTTAGTTTTTTTAGTTTTTTAGCTTTTTTATTTTTGTTATTAGTTTTTAGTTTTTTTTGTAGTTTTTGCCTTTTTTTAGTTTTTTCAGTTTTGACGTCACCTGATCCAGTTTTTTCAGGTGACGTCACCTGATCCATCCACAGATCCACACACAGACAACTTATTTTTATATATATAGATATATATATATATATATATATATATATATATATATATATATATATATCTATATATATATATATATATATATATAAATAGTTTTGGTTGCTATTGAACTGAGGTGCTCCCTACTTACAGTTGATAAGATAAATATGGTACAAGTACAGTACAGTAAAATAAAAGATTCTCGGTGACTTATCAACTTTCTCCTTCTGAAAACAATTTAATTGCAATGATAGATTTTTTGCAATTGTACTCACTAGATTTAATTAAATTTGACTAGAAGCTGGTTCAAACCGTACCTGTCTCACTCTATTCCGATTTATTGGATCACCAACAGAGATATCATTATAGCCACATTTCAGAAGATCTAACCCTTGATTTCGCTTCATTCGAATTACTAGAATGTATCTACTTTTGGAGTTATGACTGTGTTAATTTTAAGCGTCATATAGCGTTCATTCTGCATAATGAAATCCCTTTTGGTGTACTTATTTAAATTTGGGGTTAGTAATGGTGTTAATGAAATCCTTATGTAGCCATTCGAGGGTGGCCCACATTCAAAAAGGGTGTACGCCAGGTGTCGCACTGTAGACGGCAAAGCTTTGTGCAGTGTGGAGGAACATAGAGTGGTGTTCTGGAATATGGCGTAACGTGGCGGAGTATCATGAAAACTGTGCTCTGTGATAAAAAGCAACACCAATTTGGTGAGCCGTTAAGATCGCATGTAGAGGCATGTTTTTCATTCTTTTCCTATTCATGCTTCTCTTTCATTACGTTAAATATCAAGATGAATACTCTTAACACACCAGATAAATTAATCTAGGATTTTTAGCCTCATATGTCAGAATATGTGCTTTAAGTTTGCGAATTTTTAAATAAAATAGGAAAAGAATCAAATGGTGCACATGCGGCTTTTTCTTCTTCCATTCTGGGACTGACGGGAGCTACCCATTTTCAAGTGTTTGCTACACCAGATGGGTTGCCCGTAGCGGAATGGCGTCGTAGGATGAAACGTGAGGTGGCGTGCCCAAGTGTCACCGATTTAATCGCCATTTCCACGGCTTTCGACTCTATCTCCATGACCACCATCTATGTTGCTAAAATCTATCTGAAACCATACCAAAAACGATAAGATCGTTGTTTGCAAAATGCACCCCATAGAACTATCTGTACACGAGGCTGGGGGAAAGGGAGTTTCTGGTCCATCTGCAGTCCCCTTCAACTAAGCAAATTATCCAATCTTGGTTTGAATCTGTTTCAACAAGGTGTAGCTTGATAAGGCAGAGGATAGATTCGCACTAGGCTATGAGCATTTAATAAAAGTTCTATAAATAATAACTAAAATTTCCTAAGCAAGAATATAAAATACATATTTTTTTTTTTTGGGGGGGGGGGGGAAGGAGCTGCTATTTTGAAGTGGCATGGCTTCGAAGGCATAAGATGAAAAACATAAGATGTATACAACAAAACAACATCTTGAAAACCTTTATCTTTTGCTGGCCCTCGCCTCGCTAGCGTAAGATCTCAAGAAGCTTGAGCCTTCGGCAAGAGTGAATAAAAGACATCATGTCTCACGAGGGGACTATGTCATTTTAATGGAATTTATAGCTTTTCCTTTCCGTTTTGTTTACAGGAAAACTGATCAGTCAATGTTTCATATAACACAGTACAATAGTAGGCTATGCAAATTAATTTGTTTGGTGCATTGCACATATATTTACATCCCAGCTTTATCAAACAGTTCGTGGTAACGAACTGTAGTAAGGAGTTACCTGGCTCAATAGTAACCAAAATTCTGAAAATCGGAATTTTGATACCAATAGATACATCAAAAGAATCGCATTTTAATGCTGATTTTAAATATATAAGTTTCATCAAGTTTAGTCTTAGTCTCAACTTAGTCTCAAAGTTACGACCCTGAGAAAATGTGATTTATTTTAGAAAATAGGGGGAAACACCCCCTAAAAGTCATAGGATCTTAACGAAAATCACACCTTCAGATTCAGCGTATGAGAGAACCCTACTGTAGAAGTTTCAAGCTCCTATCTACAGAAATTTGGACTTTTATATTTTTTGCCAGAAGGCAGATCACGGATGTGTGTTTATTTATTTTTTTTTTTGTTTTTTTGTTGTTGTTGTTTGTTTCCAGGGTGATCGCATTGACCCAGTGGTCCTAGAATGTCGTGAGAGGCTCATTCTAACGCAAGTTAAAAGTTCTAGTGCCCTTTTTAGTGACCAAAAAATTGGAGGGCACATAGGCCCCCTCCCACGCTCATTTTTCTCCCAAAGTCAACGGAACAAAATTTTTAGATAGCCATTTTGTTCGGTATAGTCGAAAAACCTAATAACTATGTCTTTGGACGACTTAATTACCCACAATCCCCGGGGGAGGTGCTGCAAGTTACAAACTTTGACCTTTTTTACATATAATAATGGTTATTGGGAAGTGTACAGACGTTTTCTGGGGGACTTTTTCGCGTTGGTGTGGGAATGGGTCGTGGGGAGGGGGTTACGTGGAAGGATCTCTCCATGGTGGAATTTATCATGAGGGAAGAGAATTTCCCTCATGTATTCCCTCGAGGTACTGATGTATTGACGAGGGAGAAAATCCCCTCCAATACGTAATAAAAATATACAATTATAGAAGCTCGTTATATAAGTTGATTTGTAAGTTACATATATTTGTTACTGATAAAAAACGTTCGTAAAAAAAAAAAAAATAAAAGTTCTAGTTGTATTTTTAAGTAACGAAAAATTGGAGGGCAACTAGGCCTCCTCCCCCACCTCTTTTTTACCAAAATCGTACGATCAAAACTATGAGAAAGCCATTTAGCTAAAAAAAAATTAATATATAAATTTTGTTTTAATTATTCATGTGCGGTGAGCCAGAATTAAAACATGCATTAATTCAAAAACGTTCAAACATGAAATAAAAAACAAGTTTTTTTTGGAATTGGCTTCGGCTCAATGGAAAACTACATTTTAGCTATATTTTAATTAAATGTTTAGTTGGTATTTTAGATAGGTTAGGTTACGTTTTGCGTGCAGGCCCGCTATACTTTAACACCCCCTCCCAAATGTGCAAATATACAGCCCAGATTACTATAAGTTAAATCAACTCGGGTGTTTTCTGAATAATGGACAACTACCTTTTTTTCCGTAAAATTTCCCTATTTTATCTTCTCCTTTTTTAATTCACCTTTCCTCCATACACGTGCCTAGTTGGGATGCATTGGTTTAATTGGTGGTTTTGCAACCTTAGTTTAATGGCCATCGTTGTACTGAAATACATGATAGAAGATTGCTTCAAATAGAAGAAAAAAACTGAACATACATCAGCGCAGTAGTAACCCAATATGAATAAAATCAAACTACCTTTTTTAGGTGTATCCCAGATGTTGTTTACCAAGTGTTGACGTCTAAAATGGTATTTTATAATCTTACCTCATACTGTTCAGCGAAGGATGGGTGGACATTAAAAACAACATATATAAACACTATAAATTGCTTTGTCGGGCTAATTTGGTTGGTGATCGTTACGGAATTCCAACTTGTCGAACTTGGCAAAGAGGAAGATGTGCTCCCCTCGTGACGCACAATTGGTTGTTGCAGTATTAAAATTAAAATATATATTATATATAATTAAATATATAATTAAAATTAATAGTATTAAAATTATTTTAATTAAAATTATGGCCAGACTCATAGTTTTAATCCATACCAGAGACCAAGATCTGTTTAATTATCTCCTGACCCTGGGTCTGTTTTATTAAAAAGCAATCATTATTATTCGTCTCTTGATGATTTCTGATAGGGAGGTTTTTTCTATAGAGTTAAGTTAGCCGAAGATGAATGGTCTGGATTTGACAGAGTATGTAGATTGATTATTCCAAGTTGATGTGAACTAAAGGGAATAAAAGAATGGAATGGAATTAAGTGAGCAACTTGGTCTTTGCTTTAAACCTAATGTCTTTCTGTTAGAAACGCACCATGCACCATGGCAAAAATTGAACGACTGCGAAAGCATTCTTGGCCATTCTGGTTGAAGAGCCCACCAAAGAATGTTGGAAATTCGTAGAAATCTGATTGTTTGAAATAATTTAGAATTACTGGATATTGGAAACCGATGATGTAGAACTTAGGCTACTCTACGATTGATCTACAGACAAAACCGGAGAATTGAAAATATTGCCTAAGACCATTCTAATAACCCATTCAAGAAAATTCAGAACAAGAAGTTAGAATAGTTGCCTAGTGCTTCAATTTTTTAGTGGTAGCTTTGAATAAGGAAGAGCCTGTTCTTTTGCTCTTGTTGTTTTCTATGTAAAGAAAAGGGAAACGAAAGTTAAAAGATGAGTTTGCGTATTCTATTTTAAAATACCAAGACTTTATAAAAAAAAACTCGTTGAAAACTTTCTGTAGCCTACTATACATCAGATTTTTTTGATTTTCTTTCTCTCTCATCCACACCAGCAGTTTTTCTCGTAGTTCCTTCCACGGCGGGATTCATAATATAAAAGCCTCTGGTAGCTTTCTAATGTTGTGACAGAAGTTTTTTTTTTGTAAGTTAATTGACGAAACGATCTATTCCTCTTTTCCTGGCTAGAAATTCCTGGCTAGAAATTAGAGCTATGAAACTGTCAATGTCGCTGCATCTTTTCCTATTTTGTGCAATGTTTATTTGGACTCTCGGTGGCATGCTTTTTGGTTATCTAAAACGGGTTTGTTACCGTTGGTGGTCTCCTAGGACAGGTCCCATCTTCAGAAGACCCCTGTTCATGTTTGAAGCATATGAAGCGCTGGTTACGTCCTGCCCAGGGAATAATTCGAAAAATCCTATAGTTAATGTTAATTTGATTAATTAATTGGTTTCATTGGATAGTTAATGGCTTTCACTAAAGAGCCCGAAATTTTATTGTAGTTCTTTCTCCGCTGACTTCATTCATCGCAAAGGATCATAGAAATAGTTAAATATTAAAGTTATATTTTTGTTATATTATTATAAATATTAAAGATCAAAGTTAAATATTAAACTTAAACTAGTCATTATAAGCGGGGCAGGAGAAAGAAAGTTAAGTGGGTTGGAACAAGCTTCGCATGTTTTAACTGATATTATATTTAATAATAATTTTCTAATAATTTCTTTTTGTCGTGCTTACTTCCTTGGGTCTTGCTGTTAAAAAGCATCTGTCTTTTTTTTTTCGCTGTCCGGTGTCCTACCTTGAGACAGTATTCCTTTGACATAATATTTTTACACTTCAGTCGTATAAATCTTAAGTACAATTCCCACCCGCAGTAATAGTTTCAAGAAGAGTCTTAACTTCTTTCACGCTCTGTCCTCATTTAAAGTTTGAAATATATTTTTAAATTAACATCTTGCAGTTTTTCTATTCACTCTTTCCCTACATGGGTAGCCACATAGCCTGCTGTTCTTATGATTGTATATATGCTTTAAAATGTTCTATCTGAATCAAGGGGCTATGCACTAGGCCGAATTGTGTATCTCGTAGGATTGTAGGCGCATATTTTCAACCAAATATAGGCCTAGATGCCCATGGGACAGCTATGGAGGCACAATGATGTAAGCTCTTGTCTTGGTTGGAAACAATAAGCTGTGTAATCCTGCTAAGTATAGTGGACAACCCCTTGTATATGCTTTAAAAAGTTTTATTGGATTTTATGTTTGGCAGATGTACAACCATCAAGTCTTGGTTTTATAGTGATTATAAAATCTATGACGACCGAATATTTGATGCATTATCCAGTTTTTTTTTTTGAATTGAGGTAGGTTATGAGTTTCGTGAATTTTTAGTTTTGACTGCATAAGTGCATTGTTTGGAACTCTAACGACCTTTGCTCAGTCCAGTAGTGTAGTCAGCTTGGCTAACTTTTGAGACACTTGCCATTTTTGACTCAGTCATAAGAAAACAAGAGTCAGGCTTTGCAAAAGAATCAAGCATTATTTTTGAGGCCAATATGACTAAGTCCGGAAAAAAAAAACTAACAACGGAAACAAGACATTGCTTGTTTCGATTTAAAGCATGACTCAACTGGTTTCCAGTACAAATGCTGTGTCGTTGCACCACAAGAAAACTGTGATTCGATCCCACTTTCTAGGGCTATAATGAGAGAAAGGCGTTCTGCGGCGGAAGGATGACAGATTACCAAAGATTCCTTTTCAGCCAACCGTCTAAGGCTAAACGGAAAGCAGGTCGTCTTCGGTTAGGGTGGGAGGAAGTCGTAAGAAAAAATTTAAGGGGGAATGGAACTTCCTGGGAGGGTGTTACGAGGGAGGCTTTGAATAGATTGAGATGAGTGTGCGTAGCTTCGTTGGCCTCAGGTGATTTGGTTGCTTCAAACTGCATATCATATTTTGTAATATTTCATTAGGATTCAGCGTCAAAGCAACAAGTTCTAGTTAAATGAAGCACTTGCGTAAGTGGCGTATAATACACAAGTAAAATGTCTTTCTGTCTTAGACGGGGTCTCCTTGCTTCACAAGACTCCCTCGGCGAATAAAGAAACATACTCAGAGATCTTAGACCGATACTGGAACTACGTTTTGACCAAATATCCAGACACCATTATTGTCTTTGACGGCTACGATATCTTTGCTTCGACGAAAGATATGACTCGACTCGTCTTAAGCGAAACCGTGTCACTGGACTGGAAGTACTATTTAGCCCAGAAATGAGACTGACCACCTAAAAAGAAGAACTTCTTTTGTGCAAAAAGAATAAAGACTCTTTCGTAAATGTACTTTCTGATTATTTACGAGGCGAAGGTATAAGAGCCATCCAAGCTGGAGCTGATGCTGACCTGATTATTGTGCTACAGGGGTTGGGTGCTCAAAGACTTGAGATACTGTAGTCATCGGTGACGATACAGACTTGTTGGTGTTGTTACTTTATCATTGTAGTCCTTAGCACCACAAGGTCTACCTGATACAGCGAACTCACGGCATCCACTTCAGGTGCAACTTGGGACATCAGAGCTGTTATTAAAGAGATTGGGATTGAAACCAGTAAGCTGCTTCCTTTTTGTCACGCAATTCTTGGCTGCGACACAATTTCCCGTCTACATGGACTTGGCAAAGGGTTTGCGCTTAAACGGCTGGGAGACAACGAACAGTTTAGGGAAAATGCTTTTACGTTTTCTCAAATTGATGCATCGAAAGAAGATAAAAGCAGCGGGAGAGGCTTCACTTTCTGTATTGTGCCGAGGAAAATATACTGACAATCTTGACAGTTAGCGACACCGAATCCTTCGGCAAAAAGTAATAACATCTACAACTTTCATCTGTCCCTAAGATCTACCTCCTATTTTAGCAGCAGTGAAATTTCACTGTTTCTGGACCTATCTTCGAGTATAAGATTTGATCGGGCTTCAGAGTACTGCCCTTGATCCTGAGAATTGGGATATGATGTGGACACGACTTCTTCTCTGCATTAGCCGTTCAATTTTTTTCCTGAGTGGATTCATTTTCGTGTAATTTTGTTCTCAGACCTATATTGACACTTGATTAATGGGCAGGAGGGGGGGGGGTAACTGAAATTGAGTGTTCAAAACAAAACAAGGTTCATATTCTTGATCTACGTACCAGATTTACCTAATACCGACTTTAAAAATTAAACAATAAAAAACAACTTAAAGACTTAATTTGTTTTTAAAAAGTCATGATTTTAGAAGAAGAAGACGAAAAACGGTCAATTTTGCCACGACCGATTTTGGCCGATTTTTATATGTTGTAGAAAAAAAATTTCCGGTTCGAATGATCCAAAATTGAAACGTTTGCAAATTGTTTGATGTTAAACCTTAGATTGACTATACTACAAGGACAACGTGATTAAGCTACATTTTTCTGAGCTACCTGAGAATGAAGGAGATTATGAATCAGTATTTTCAACTATACAAAAAAACGTGAAATGTTTTGAAAGGCAATCAGTGAATAAAAAATTGCAATTATTGACGGGTTATATTTGTTGCATTCTAAAATGTTTTCAGCAAAGTATTATTTCAAATATTTCGTCTAGAAGGGGGTGCGTAGTCTTCCTCATGTGCATAATAGTTTCTATTCGTGTTTGTTTAATGGGCGTTATCAAATGGGCCTCTGAACAGCATCCAAAGCTTATCTTATCCTTAACGGTTATTAAGACTACAAATACGCTACCAACGCGAGCTCGTTGGGAGCTCGCGCTTTGCAATTTGAAAAAGATTTGCCGCGAATACCTCAGGATCATTTTTTAAAGCGCCCACTTACTTTTTGAACTCTATTTTTTTCAGGGTTCAGATTAATGGCGTCTTTTTTTCTCTGTGTAACCCTTTAGTAGTTCCTTGCGATCTTTTGCAACCTGGCAACTGGAAATGCTACATGCAAGCGATGATTTCAAGGAAGATTGAGGTCACTTCTAATTAGTCACGACTTAGAACTACTAATTACAAAATTAAAACTTAATAACAAGGCGTTGTAAATTAAAACCAGGTTGAACTGAATGTGTCAGCAGCAATATTTTATATTAGTCAAACATTTAAATTTATTATCCCGATGGACCATTTACAAGCGTAAAAAAAATTTCCATTGCAAATGTAGGAACTGGAAGCATTACATATAAAACATGTAAATAAAGATTTAAGAGAGCATGTAATATCCCCTAGAAATCTAAAATTAGAACAGCCAGTTGCTGGTATTCTTACTTGATTTTGGCGCAAGTTGGTAAGTATTGTTTTCACTAAGATTGTCATATACTGTAACTGCGACAGTAACTACAACCTAGTTAAGAGCCGACCTTAATCCGTTGTAACTAAAGTTGTTATTTTTTCAAACAGTTCATGGTAACAAAACTGTAAATAAGGAGCGACGCGGCTCAGTAGTAAAGGAAACTCTAAGAAACTTGAGTCTTAATAACAATGGAAAGGCTACATTTAAAGAATCAAGCTGTGATGCTGATTCAGAATATAAGATTCAGTAAGTTTATGAGAAAGTTACCATTCGAAAGTTACGAAAGTTACCCATCGAAAGTTACGAGCCTGAGAGTATTTCCTCAATTTTTGGAGAAAGGGAGAACCCCTCCCCCTAAAAAAACATCAAGTAATCTTAATGAAAATCAAAATGTCTGATTCAGCATATTAGAGAACCCTATTGAAAAGGTATAAGTCTCCTAAATATAAAAATGTGGAGTTTTGCAATTTTGTCAGAGAAAGATCACGGATGCATGTTTTTATTTTGTGTATTTCCACCTCATATTGAACCGATGATCCTGGAAGATCAGGAGAGAGCTCATTTGATCGGAAATCAAAAGTTCTAGTGCCCTTTTAAAGTAACCAAAAAGAATGGAAGGCAGCTAGCCCCCTCCAAAGTCGTCCGATTAAAATTTTGAGATGACTATTTTGTTCAGTATAGTTGAAAAGATCAATAACTATGCCTTTGGGGATAACATGGCCCCCACAATCCCTGGGGAAATGGCTGTATATTACAAATTTACCCATTGTTTAACATATATTATTTTTAACCTAGGATGGAATTATCCGGAGGAAATTTTACGGAGAGGAGGGTATTCTACGTGGGCGGAGCTTTCCACGGATGTGTTTGCCGCGAGGGAAGGAAGTTTTCATAAAGGGGGAGCCTGATTTATCGGCATCATTTGAAAAACGATCACAAAATAATAGTTTTCTCAACTGAAAGTAAGGAGCAACATTAAAACTCGGAGCAACATTATTCCATATATGAAGGGGTTGCCTTCCTCCTTCACACCTTGCTCTTTACTTTAAAGTTTGACCGTTTTTCCCTATTTTTAAGAACGACTCTTGAAACACAATAGCCGTTTAATTAGAATAAAAAAACTTTTTTTTAAAGTGCTCGAAAACTTAAGCTTCATGAACAATTTATCGAGGGAGGGCAACCCCTTCGCATGCGGAATAGTTTCTTCTTTTGATTTCTAATGTTGCTCCTTACTCCCAGTTGAATTTGTGCTTCACAGTTTCAAATGATTATTTGATTCAAGAATAGTAAATTTACCCAAATTTAAATGGACGGTAGTTTTTAATTACGAAAATATATTTTCAGATGTTTCGAAAAACATCCCAAAACCTCTGAAACATGAATTTAAATCGAAATAAGAAGTATACCATCAACATTGACATGCTGGATAATCTTAAACCGAAGACATTTAGTTTCCTTGTAAAATCCATGGAAAATCACATTGTTTCATGAAACTTTCTCATTCTCGTTCGGGGTATCATCTGCTCGTTGTACATTTTAACCTCGTTTTTTGCTTTGATTTGAAATTTTTGTTCTCTACATACAATTCCTCGTGGAGGAATCGGAATGACTTTTTAAATTTAACTTATTCATCAGATTTAAACTCTGTTTGTTTTTGGTTTAATTTTTTCATTCATAGTAATATGTGTTTGTTCAAGCTCGTTTGATTGTGTGAATTTATATATGCTCCTGTTAAGATTCGGTATCACTTTTGAAAATTTTTAAAAGAAATGATTTTTAAATCGTTTTAATAAAAATTGTGTTTTTTAAAGTAGCATTACTCTTAAGGGGTTTACCTGAAGGCAAGCATTAAATCATACAAAAATTACCATAAGTATTGAGGTTTTCCGCCCCAAAATCCGTGCTAGTTAAAAATTGCTTGGGGTCAAAAATTTGGGATTTGCTATGGATGCTACCTCTCCCTTAACCTTTGCTCCTCCCTTTCCACCGGTATTTCGTTAGTGTTTCTTAAACCTAGATGCGTTCTATTTGTTATTGTTTCCAGCAGATCCGGGAAAACACTGTCAGTATTTAATGCTTGTATTTTAATTTCTGTTTACTCGATTCATCATGGAATTATGTTAATTAGTGAAATAACACCGTAAAGAGGTATCTAAAAATCACTTCTTTTTTTTTCACGCGGGTAACCGAAAATTGAAGAAATAAAAATTGTAAAATTAGGTAAAATTCAGGGAGATTCTGTCAATTTCGGTCTTTGTCTGCTGTAAGGGTAAACTGGGCTAAAAAAAGGCATACTCAGAGGCAGATTGATTCTGGATTGGTTTCATGATAGAAACCTGAACACATCTTCCTTGGAAAGCAGTGGATTGGAGGGGGTAGTCCACCAACACTTTTTGTAATTTCTATATGTTTTGAAGCTTTATCGGAGACGGTATTCTCATATGCTTTTTGTTGGATTTTATTTGATTCTTGTCTTGTTTTTGCGAAATTTTACTTTTGATTTTATCAGTTTTGATTCTGGGAATATTTCGAAAGCTTCCTTGGTATTAGGGAAAAACTTAGTTTTTTTTCGTATTTTTCGTAAATAGCGAGTAGTAATATTTTGATGTTTTCTTATCAAACCACTTCAAAAGTTTGAATCATTTATGGATTGATTTAACTTGCATTATATATTTTGAATATGTTAAAAATCGAATTTCGAATATAGAAATATGACCTTTGACACACGGAATTTGAATTTTGCTCCGTTTTGCGGTTACCAGACAAAAGACATAAAATTGGCATAAACAAGTAGAAATCATAAAACTGGATCGCTCGTTACAAAAATTGATTCAGAAATACCTTGACCCTGACGCTGGCCAATATTACAGTCATACAAAAGCGACTTTCGAAGTGCTAATACGCAGCTTAGTTTTATAACTCTAAAAAAGACTAGTAAGTATCGATTTTTGGATATCGGAATGTCGTATCTTAATGAATCATGTTATTAAGTTTTTTGTTATTGTTATATTTACTATTATTAGCCTATTGTAATGATTATATTCATATTCATTGCTTATGTGATTAGATTGTACTATAATGATTAGATTCAGTTATTAATATGTTTGTATTATTACAATATCATTTTCCTAATATTTCATATTAATAATATTATCGTATTATTATATTTTTAAAATTTAACGACGGGACAAGTGACACCGAGGAACAAATTTAGCCCCCCTTTTTACCCCAAAAAGTAAAGTTAATGATTCAAATAAAATTTTTTGGACGAGTTGTGATTGCGGTTTTTTTTGAAAACACCCAAATTTCGTGAAAAAGCAGACTAGAAATAAACTTTATCCACAAAAGGCCCCATGGTCTTTATAAAAAGGGAGAACAGAACTATTGTTTGAGCTCGAATTTGAATGATAACACAACAAGAGTAATAGAGAAACATTGGTCAAAAGAAGCCCCCCCCCTCCCTGAATAAGGTTTAGACTAAGCTTTGGTAAGGTACTTTTACAGTTAACGCAATAGCGTTGTCTTAGTAAAGAGAGATGTGTCTCCCATGTGTTTTCTTCCCGGCCTCACCACATTGGCTGGATGATCGTAAAAATTGAGAAAGGGCTTGACCATAACTTGGGAGATTAGGCGCCCTTGTAAGCCGAAACTGCCAGGAAGGAAACTGAAATCTTGTCAAAATTAATTGCCCCAGGGCATCCCTACAGCACCCGAAAAAAAAAAATGCTTGTTCACTGTCTTGAAGAAAAGTTTTGCCCAGTACCCAGTTTGTCCAGTACCAAAGTTTTGCCCAGTTTGCCCAGTATGTCTTATATTTTCTTTTTTTATAAATAGAAAGGTGCAGTCTACAAAGTTGTTTTAAAATGGTATCACATCAAGTTTTCCAGATTACCATTTCATTCAGAAAATCAGAATGTCAAAAATTTTGGCTGCTGGGTTGTATAATGTAGTTCAGGTTCAAGGCCCTGAATTATCCAAACGGTCCCTATAAAACAGAGGCTTCGTAGATGCACTTTAGTAAAAAGGTGGGTGTATTACACCTTGTAGAATTCAGATTATGACAAGGATTTTCAATCTATATATTCTTGAAGAGACCAAAGGGTGGCCCCTGGAACCGTGTCTTCTCTAACTCTCTTACCCTAAAATCAAACAGTTCGTGGTAACGAACTGTAGTAAGGAGCGACCCGGCTCAATAGTAACCGAAACTCTAAAAAATGGATACCAATTTTGATACCAATAGTTACATCAAAAGAATCGCATTTTAATGCTGATTTTAAATATATAAGTTTCATCAAGATTAATCTTACCTATCAAAAGTTACGGGCCTGAGAAAATTTGCCTCATTTTAGAAAATAGGGTGAAACAGCTCCTAAAAGTCATACAATCTTAACGAAAATCACACCATCAGATTCGGCGTATCAGAGAACATTATTGTAGAAGTTTCAAGCTCCTATCTTCAAAAATGTTGAATTTCGCATTTTTTGCCAGAAGACATATCACGGATGCGTGTTTATTTGTTTTTTTCCAGGGGTGATCGTATCGACTCAGTGGTCCTAGAATGTCACAAAAGGACTCATTCTAACGGAAATGAAAAGTTCTAGTGCCCTGTTTAAGCGACCAAAAAATTGGAGGGCACCTAGGCCTCCTCCAACGCTCATTTTTCCCCAAAGTCACCGGATCACAATTCTGAGATAGCCATTTTATTCACCACAGTGGAAAAACCTGATAACTATGTCTTTGGGGACGACTTACTCCCCCGCAGTCCCCGTGGGAGGGGCTGCACGTTACAAACTTTGACTTGTGTTTACATATAGTAATGGTTACTGGGAAGTGTACAGACGTTTTCAGGGGGATTTTTCGGTTTGGGGGGAGAGTTGAGGGGGGGGGGTACGTGGGGGGATCTTTCCATGGAGGAATTTCTCATGGGGGAAGAGACTTTCAATGAAGTGGTGCAGGATTTTCTAGCATTAGTTAAAAAAAAATGTAAAAATAGACAAGGAAAGTTTTTTATATTGAAAGTGAGGAGCAGCATTAAAACTTAAAAAGAACAGAAATTATTACGCATATGAGGGGTTTACCTCCTCGTAATACCTTGCTCTTTACGCTAAAGTATTTTTAGTAATTTCAACTATTTATTTTACGGCCTTTGTGATTCAGGGGTCATTCTTAAGGAATTGGGACAAACTTTAAGCTTTAATGTAAAGAGTGAGGTATCGACGTGGGGTGAGTCGCCTCATATACGCAATAAAAACATACGAATATAGAAGTTCTCTACGTAAGTTAATTCGTAAGTTACGTATATTCTTTACTTATGAAAACGTTCGTAAAAAATTGAAAGTTATAGTTGCCTTTTTGAGTAATAAAAAAAATTGGAGGGCATCTAGGCCTCCCCCCTCGCTCCTTTGTTCTCAAAATCTTCCGATTAAAACAATGAGAAAGCAATTTAGCCAAAAAAAGAATTAATATGCAAATTTCTTTTTAATTATTTATGCGCGGAGAGCCAAGATCAAAACATGCATTAATTTAAAAACGTCCAGAAATTAAACAAAAAAAAACAAACAGGTTTTTTCTTAATGAAAGTAAGGAGCGACATTAAAACTAAAAACGAACAGAAATTACTCCGTATATGAAAGGGGCTTTTCCTCCTCAACGCCCCGCTCTTTACGCCAAAGTTTTCTTTTATTTTAAAAAGTAGAGTTAAGAGAAAGTCAAACTTTAGCGTAAAGAGCGGGGCATTGAGGAGGAAAAGCCCCTTTCAAATACGGAGTAATTTCTGTTCGTTTTAAGTTTTAATGTCGCTCCTTACTTTCATTAAAAAAACTAGTTTCTTTTTTTTGTTTAATTCTCACATGTTAATTCTCAGACATGTCATGACTGTTAAGACTGAAGATCAATCGGGGCCCCCTGGTCAATGACACCTGTGTGCCAACTAAAGAAATTACTCTGAAAGTGCTTAATTGACGTTATATAAGTTTTATTTAGCCTTAAACAGGATCGTGTCCACGATTTTTGTTCGGGGGTGGGGACAAAAACTGTACAAAACGCTAAAAATTGTGTTTTGTATAGATTCTTGTTACTTTTGTAAGTCAGACAAAAAATTTCGGGGTGGGGCGAGGGGTTTCAAAGCGGGTACCCCTCTGGATACGGCCCTGGCCATCAATTTTCTATATATTTGAAGAATTGGAAAGGGGAATTGAAATGAATTGAAAGGGGAAAAAATGACAAAATCAGCGTCTTTTAAAATGATAAAATAATTTAGTGTCACGAATGTATTTTTGTTTCAGGGAATTTATTTTTCCCTAAACTCCTGTTTAGTATTTTGAATTTTTCAAATATGGCAAAAGAGTGCAAGTGACACCAGGCTCTAAAGTACTTGAAGGGGGCTGCAGCCCAATCCTTATGTGTGGTAATTCTGTTGTGGGAGCAGCTCTTTGGTTTTATTCTGTTTTCTTTTGGTTTTTGTTGTACCATTGTTTTATGCCAAGAGTCGTCCTCTGGCCAGAATTATGAGGGCTATATAATATTTGGGAAAGTTTGCATAATTATTATGCGGAGCTAAGAAGGTTGGTTTTCACTTGTCCTTGAGCGAGAAAGAGCAATGTAAGAGCCGAAATGTAGTTTTCTAGTGTATGCTAGAGAACACTGTCAAGTTTCTGTTCTATCCAGCCTTGTTTCTGCTCTCGAGTTGAAAACCAGCTGGCAACAGCTTTAGGTTGAATTTGACTAAAACCTAAAAGTGCTTAAGATCTGCGAGGATTCCCTAGCCTCGTCACCAAAATATCTTCTTAGAATCAGAATAGAATAATTCCCAGTTCCAACATAGGAGTATTTTTCCCCACGGGTCCGTAAGTACTGACACAGACATTTATACGCCATTTCAGTTTGTAATATCTTACCTCCTTTCAAGCGTATGTACTAGAGGATCTTTTTCACTCTTACCACATGTTTTTTCAAAGAGTTACACATACCCTTCTCTTTTGGTTACGACGATATTTAAGAGTGAAATGAACAGGGCCGTATCCAGGATTTTTGTTCAGAGGGGGGGGGGGCTTAAAAAAACTTAAGACAAAGCATCAAAATGTGCTAAATGCATCTTTATTACGTTTTTACGAGTCGACAAACCTTTTTTTTTTGGGGGGGTGAAGAGCGATGTGAGCACAATGTATTGTTTTTTATTTAACCAAGGCACTTTATATTGAAGAAGTTGTCACAGAAACTTCGGAAGGACCTCATTCGATTGGAAAATTAAAGTTCTAGTGCCCTTTTTAAGAGTCAAAGGTGATTGAAGGGCAGTCAGCGCCCCCCACGCCCATCATTTTGTCATTTTGTTCAGCATATTTGGTAGATCAGTATCTATTGTCTTTGGGGATTGCAACCCCCCCCCCCACAGCCCCACAACAAGGCCTGTAAGTAATTCAATCCGCCCTTTGTTTACATTTAGTATATGTTATGAGAAAGGTGGGCGTGTTTGACCTTAACATTTCAAAAGGTGAAGGGCATTCAGGTTAGCCTTTCAGAGAATGTTGAGGGGACTATTGAACGAATCAAAACACATTATGTGCATACGGTCTAAAGGATTGTCTTAACTCAAGAATGACTGATTATATTAATTTAGAACTTTCAGGAAATGATAAGGGAGAGGATCATTTGACTAAAAAGGCAATATTTGCGCGCTGCTAATACTACTGCACTTCTACTACTACCACCAAAACTACTGCTTCTGTAGGCAGTACTACCAAGGCTGAGGATATTGAAATGAACATCTGAGGAAATGTTTAGCGCAACGTTGAATTAAACCCAAACATAGTATTTGGTTGCAGATTGTCAAAATGGCGTATCAGCAATAATTTTGGAACGGCTTACTATATCAAGATGAAACTTCCGGATCCTCATGAGGGGAATGTTCAACTGACCAAAAGGCAACATGTAAATGCTACCACTGCTATTAATACTGCCACTACTGCTGTTACTATTACTACTACTAAAACAACTGTACTACTGCTTCTACTACTACCAATACTACTATGATAATACTACTTTTAAGGCTAAGCGTATGAAGGTTAAAATTTGAGACAATATTGATGGGGCATTTGAACTAAATCAAAACGCACTATGTGCATGCAGATTGTCAAAAGGACGTATCTCATGAATGGATTTGGGTATTAAGTTGGAATTTTTAGAGAATGCTTAAAGAATTTTGAGTTTTATTTTCCGTACATTATAAGTTCATTATTCATTTCATTTTTTATTAAGTCTAATTTCTTTCTTTTAACTTTTAGTACAATGTTCATTATAACTTCTGTTAGTTTTTGCTCTTCACTTTTGTAAAAAAGAACTTTTTTTCTTATTTAATACAGAAAAAAGCGAAGAAATTAAATGTCATTTGGCATAGTGTGTGTTGATACGTATGTAAAGCTTTTTTGTATCCCCCCTGAAAAAATGGATACGCCCTTGCAAACACGTAAACATGATTTTTTTTTTTTTAATGAAACGGATGATTTACATAAAAAATGTAAAATATTATGAGAATAATCGCAAAAAAGCTTGACATTTCGAGGGACGTGTGCCGAAACACCTCACATGCTTGCGTGTCTGTTATCGTTTTTAGGATTAGGTTGCATTGAAAAGTGCATGTCTAAATTGCTCTGTTTTTAATCATAAAGGTTTGCTTGTAGCCGATATGAGTTGATTTATATGACTATATTGGCGGCAAACCATATTTTTCTACGATCTAAAAAAAAAGCAAGCTGCGTGAAAAATATTCTTATTTTTAAGGGTGCAACTGATTTAAAGATGTAACTACTTAGAACTCAGTTATTTCGATATGATTAGGTACTAAATAAAAGCTCCCAAAAACCAGGTTAAAAAGTTCGTTTTTACCCTTACATTTAGAGTTAGTCCGAAGAACGTCAAAAAATGACATAGTACATTCATACAACATTATCCACCATTGATCTTAATTAGGGATTTCAGTTGTAAAAACGATCAAGTTTCTTGTTCTAAGTGATATACTGTCCTTTTAACACCCGTATTATGATGTATATCATACCTAGTTAACGACTTGCCTTACTCCTAGATTAATTAATTACGTGTGCATGTCACATTGAATTATTATGTATGCGTTGATATCATAAAATAAAATCCTTTGTTTATTTTTTATAGTGCTAGTTATCTATACCACACATTACTATCGACCCTGCCATATTGATTGGTGAAGTTTGAGAAATATAAAGTTTGAAGAAGATTTTGTATATCTTCCTTTCGATGTATTTCGACTGAAAACTCGATATATAGCACCATTTTATGTATTACCTAATCTGGCAGGCCAGCCGGGGAATCCTTAGCACCCCCCGAAATATAGAGACTTGCGCGACTGTTTCCATAATTTCCTTGGATTTTAATATAATTTGCTCATTCTTTTTAGTTTTATTGATTTTATTTTCGTACCCGGGGCAAAATAATTTGTTTACTCACCGCTGGAAGCACATATAGTTATAAAATCTTTAAAATTTACTCACAATAAGGATACTAGATTTCCGGTGTCAAGGCCCCGCGGAATGTCACAGCAACTGTAGCATGGGTCACAGTTGCGGGTGATAAAACTTACTTTCCCAGCCTTGATAGTTCTGTTATGACACCATATTTATGAAGAAAAAAGACAGTTTTTATGCTTTTTTGGGAAACTAATGGAAATTTACAAAATTAACTAGAGGTTTTCTTCCGGGTTTCATTATTCCCATACCCAGAAAAGTTTCGAGTTTGTATATCTTATCACTCTGGAGCTACAGACTGCACATTAAATATTATATTTGACCAAGTCGGTTATAGACTCCACATCCATTCTAGTAGATACCCTGATCAATATAATTTATATGTATATTCTCCTCCTTAGAGGTCAGATTGCTTTGCTCTCGGACTTCCGCAAGTTATAAATAAGTCACTAGATACTACCTTTCGTCAATTATGGTGAGTATGAATGAATGAATGTTCTTTATTGTCCATCTAACAACAAAAAAAAGAAGAAAACGATGGAGTACACTAAAAGAAAAAGAAAGGAGAACAAAACAAAGGAAACACGACATAAAGATATACACAAATTATCAATAATACTACAACTAAAATAGCGTGCGTAAAAATGCTCCAAAATGGGATAAATATAGATTATGCAGCAGAGCTACACTATTATATATTCGAGAAAGGGCTTTCCGTTCCAGATTAAGTTGCGATGTAACTAAGCAATTCTGTTGAGCATTCCGAAGCAAAAGCTTTCGCGTATTCTTAATCGAAGACCCAATCGGGAGTCCTAAGTATATGAATTCAGTGGTGGATTCCATCTCACTATCACCTAGACGGACACTATCCCGCACAAAGCTACCGTGTAAATTAAAGAAGAGGACTTGAGACTTTGCAGCATCTATATTTAGTCCTATTTGTAAATATCTATCAGATAGGTTATCAAAACTCCGTTGAAGACTAGCTATTGACCGGCACGGATTTAACGGATCGTCCGCATAACAAAACACTTCCATCACTTTTGAGATGCAACTAATAGATAGGCCAATCTGCGCAGGAAGAGACGCGTTGTTGTAGATAATCGGCGATGTGATGGCTCCTTGCTTTATTCCAATGAATACAGGAAGCTCTCTATCCGAAAGTACCTTTCCCAACTTCAACCGAACTTTCAGGTGCTATACATATAACATAATGGGACAATTACGTCAAGACTAACACCACGGGTTCGCAACTCCGACATGGCCTGCGAATTGATAAGGGAACTAAAACCATTCGTAACATTGTATGCTCCGAGAAACAGGGTGCTCCCAGATGCTTCTGTATCTCTGAGTATATTACAGAGACTTTTAAGGGCATGAAAGCAACCTAAATCCGACTGGAACCCGAACTGGAATGGCGGCATAATGCACTTTTCTTTTGAATGGTCGACAATCAGGAGCTCAACTATCTTTGCGAAAGCGCTTAACGCTGTTACTGGCCTGTATGATGAATATGATGATTTGGATTTATTCTTTTTCAGAATGGGCTAACTACTCCGTTGCTTAAATTTTCTGGAACTACACCAACGTTAAAAACAACTTAAAAAGTAATTTAAGGTGGTTGTATAGGAGGTCACTTGTGGCGATAAGATGCTCAGCACAAATACTATTGGTGCTAGTGGAGAATTTCTTTCTTTCTAAGCTTCAACACAGCCTCCTTAATAGAAGACGGTGAAATCATAACACAATTTGGTTTTTGGATAGAATCAAGCAACGAAGCTATCTCACTATCGAAAGAACTTTCCTCACTACTATTAGGCTTTACAAACTGACTTTTGAAATGGACAATCTTTTCAGACTCTGGGATGCTATCGGGGCCCTCATGGTTCTTCTTCCCAGAACTAGGACGAGACTTCCAAAGGTAATTACGGTCATTTAGAATCTCCTAAGCTGTAACCAACTTAACCGCCACTAGATGGTTGTGTAGAGCATTCCTAAATATTTTCTTAAAATAAATCAAGACAGCATTCATAACCCTGATCCTTGGCCTCTTGCACTCGTTCCAGAGCTGCAACCACCACTTCACCCTAGCACAGACTGACACTAGAGCAGGGTTACTAGACCACCCGTATTTCTCTCTCTTGTAACTTATCCGCCTCACTGTACTTTCCACCTTATCAGCTCATTTCAGTACATGGATTATTTGCTCACAATATAGGTTTAGTTGTAATATTAACTCATTTTCACTTAGGTTGATATTTGGCTGTAACAGATGGTATGGAACCTTCAGTTTCATTAAGATACAGTCGCAAGACTCGCGGAATTCCGGTACGCATAAGTTACTCCGCATCTTCTTTAAGAACTACAGGGCAACCCCTGCCTGTAGATGTCATAATGAATATATTTAAGGGACCCTTTCTCACTGCAGAAGATGGATCGAGCCCGAACACAATAACTAACGTGAAAATTAGCTTTCACTCTCCACGAAATAACTTCTGTTAAAGAGCACAAGTAAATAACTTGCTCTTGCTTCCCGCCAAGTCTGATTTATATCTGACAACCTTTTCTGTTTTCCGTCTGGGCTCCTTACGGCGATTTTCCGATGTTCTGTTTTCATATATGTAATAATGGCAAAAATTTAACGATAGCCTTCTCCTGCCTCTGACCCCCCTCCCCTAAAGCAGAGTCGAAATGGGCTTGGACTTCCAAAATGTAAAATTAGGACTATAGCATTTAGCCTCTAAGTTTGATGGAATCTCACTCAACCCCTGTGAAATATAACTTAACGATGAGGGGTCATTATCGTCCTTCTTCCTCCCCCATTGAGACTCAGTCGGACCCTGGTTCCATAAAGGGAGAAAGAGCACATCAAATGCTACTTCTCACGAATGTTGGTTGAAATCTGACTAACCCTTCTGGTTTATGTTGTGATGACTTGAATTATGTCTTGCATGTCCAATTTTTATCTTATTACTTATTTTTTAAGAAAAGGTAGCTTGTATTTCAGATTTCTGTCTTTTTTTAGGCGGCTGGAATCCAAAGGGCCAACTACATCCACCTCTCAGACAGAAGCAGAGGGTTCAACCCGATGGGTCTTTGCTCCTGAGTTTGTTCCTGCCAATTTAGCATCACAGAACTTCCAACCAGCATGTGAGTTTTGCTATTCCCTTCAGTTTCTTTTATTTCACTTGTTTAATTGAGGCCGTAGTCTAATCAAGGAGCTAACTATGACGTTTTGCAAAGACAATAAAGATCATGAAATGATTCTATTCTGACGCCGCTCGAATTCGCTTTAGTCACTTCATCCTTACACTCCCCTCAACATGTGATATGTAAATTTACTTTTAATTTGTTTATCTCGTGTACTTTTTCCCCTTATTTTATTCTTAACTAAAAGGTGCTGCTTCTTCTGGCTACAGCCTGAAGAATCAAAATTAGGACCCCTCTAAGGTTCTACTTGTGCTTTGAAACCTGAGATTTGCCGCATCAGATTGGCCTTTAGGATTTGGCAGCTCTCAGTTTTATGTGTTTCATTTGTTAGATCTATTTTTATAACTCATGGTTGATTTAATCAGTATGAATACTTTCTTAGACAAAGCTGCCATTCTGTTCATAAATAATTGAAAAATCGGATACGTACATATATATATATATATATATATATATATATATATATATATATATATATATATATATATATATATATATATATATAAATAAGTTGTCTGTGTGTGTGTGTGTGTCGCCTGACGTCATTATAAGGATTGAGTTGCATGCGTCATGAAGTTGTTTGTCGACTGACGTCATGTTTGTCAACTGATGAAATTACATACCGGGACACCGGGACACAAATGACGACCGGGACACAGGGAATATAAATGACGACCGGGAACCTCAAAGAGAAATTACAGACTGGGACACCCGGACACAAATCACGACCGGGACACAGGGAATATAAATGACGACCGGGACCTAGGGACACAACTACAGCGGGGACGCCGGGGGCACAGGCGGGATATATAAATGGCGATTGGGACACAGGGATCGTTCGAATAGAAATTACAGACTGGGACACAAATGACGACCGGGACACCGGGACACAGGGAATATAAATTACGACCGGGACACTCAAAGAGAAATTCCAAACTGGGATACCGGAACACAAATGACGACCGGGACACAGGGAATATAAATGACGACCGTACACAGGAACACATCATTAGAATAATGAGGTATAGATCTGAATACGGATTGTTTTTCCCATGGACAATTATATGTTGTATGTTCAAGAGTCAGTAAACCTGACAATCTATTTATATGCACAGACAATGGGACAGCGAAGAATGTTGTATATTCGCATGTTTTACGTAGTTAAAATATATATATATATATATATATATATATATATATATATATATATATATATATATATATATATATATATATATATATATATATATATACTAGCTGTTGGGGTGGCGCGAAGCGCCACCCCAACACCTAGTTGGTGGGGCGCTTCGCGCCCCCCCAAGCCCCCCCGCGCGCGTAAGTCGTTACGCGCCATATTAGTTACGCGCCATTGTAGTTGTGTCCTTGTGTCCCACCTGTGAATAGATATATATATATATATATATATATATATATATATATATATATATATATATATATATATATATAAGATATATATATATATATATATATATAAGATATATATATATATATATATAAGATATATATATATATATATATATATATATATATATATATATATATATATATATATATATATATATATATATATATATATATATATATATATATATATATATATAAGTTGTCTGTCTGTGGATCTGTGGATCAGGTGACGTCATGTTTCTGTGTCGGCTGACGTCATGTAATTAGTTGTCAGGTGACGTCATGTTTCTGGGTCGGCTGACGTCATAAAATTAGTTGTCGTCATTTTTGCTTTGACGGTGACGTCATTCAAGTTATATAAGACATATGTTCACGTAGAAATCTATTAATGTTTAAGTTTACAATGACTGATGAAGATGCTCAAAGAGTCTATGCCAAAAGCTAGTATATATATATATATATATATATATATATATATATATATATATATATATATAAATATATATATATATATATATATATATATATATATATATATATATACATATATATATATATATATATATATATATATATATATATATATATATATATATTTAACTACGTAAAACGTGCGAACATACAACATTCTTCGCTGTCCCATTGTCTGTGCATATAAATAGATTGTCAGGATTACTGACTCTTGAACATGCAACATATAATTGTCCATGGGAAAAACAATCCGTATTCAGATCTATACCTCATTATTCTAATGATGTGTCCCTGTGTCCCGGTCGTCATTTATATTCCCTGTATCCCGGTCGTCATTTGTGTCCCGGTGTCCCAGTTTGTAATTTCTCTTTGAGTGTCCCGGTCGTCATTTATATTCCCGGTGTCTCGGTGTCCCGGTCGTCAATTGTGTCCCGGTGTCCCGGTCTGTAATTTCTATTCGAACAATCCCTGTGTCCCGGTCGTCATTTATATATCCCGCCTGTGCCCCCGGCGTCCCCGTTGTAGTTGTGTCCCTGTGTCCCGGTCGTCATTTATATTCCCTGTGTCCTGGTCGTGATTTGTGTCCGGGTGTCCCAGTCTGTAATTTCTATTCGAACAATCCCTGTGTCCCGGTCGTCATTTATATATCCCGCCTGTGCCCCCGGCGTCCCCGTTGTAGTTGTGTCCCTGTGTCCCGGTCGTCATTTATATTCCCTGTGTCCTGGTCGTGATTTGTGTCCAGGTGTCCCAGTCTGTAATTTCTCTTTGAGGTTCTCGGTCTTCATTTATATTCCCTGTGTCCTGGTCGTCATTTGTTTCCCGGTGTCCCGGTATGTAATTTCATCAGTTGACAAACATGACGTCAGTCGTTGTCTTTTATATTCCCTGTCTCCCGGTCGCTTTCTCTTTGAGTGTCCCGGTCGTCATTTATATTCCCTATGTCCCGGTCGTCATTTGTGTCCCGATGTCCCGGTCTGTAATTTCGTCAGTCGAAAACATGACGTCAGTCGACACAAAAACATGACGTCACCTGACAGATCCACAGACAGACAACTTATTTATATATATATACTAGCTGTTGGGGTGGCGCTTCGCGCCACCCCAACACCTAGTTGGTGGGGCGCTTCGCGCCCCCCCGCGCGCGTAAGTCATTACGTGCCATATTAGTTACGCGCCATTGTAGTTGTGTCCCTGTGTCCCACCTGTGAATAGAGATAGATATAAATATATGTTTTTAACTACGTAAAACATGCGAATATACAACATTCTTCGCTGTCCCATTGTCTGTGCATATAAATAGATTGTCAGGTTTACTGACTCTTGAACATGCAACATATAATTGTCCATGGGAAAAACAATCCGTATTCATATCTATACCTCATTATTCTAATGATGTGTCCCTGTGTCCCGGTCGTCATTTATATTCCCTGTGTCCCGGTCGTCATTTGTGTCCCGGTGTCCAAGTTTGTAATTTCTCTTTGAGTGTCCCGGTCGTCATTTATATTCCCTGTGTTCCGGTCGTCATTTGTGTCCCGGTGTCCCGGTCTGTAATTTCTATTCGAACAATCCCTGTGTCCCGGTCGTCATTTATATATCCCGCCTGTGCCCCCGGCGTCCCCGTTGTAGTTGTGTCCCTGTGTCCCGGTCGTCATTTATATTCCCTGTGTCCCGGTCGTGATTTGTGTCCGGGTGTCCCAGTCTGTAATTTCTCTTTGAGGTTCCCGGTCGTCACTTATATTCCCTCTGTCTCGGTCGTCATTTGTGTCCCGGTCTGTAATTTCTCTTTGAGTGTTTTTTCTTTTTAGTTTTTTTTTTAGTTTTTTACCTTTTTTCTTTTTTCAGTTTTCTTTTTCTTCTTTATTTTTCAGCGTCACTATGAAGTACATATCGACGAACCTTTGTTTTTTTTACTTAAATCTGGTAGGCATTGATGACCTTATCCAAGTCAAAATCCCAAACCCAATCATCATCGCTATCATTTTCAGTTTTGATATGTTTTGACTCTCGCTGTTCAGGTGGATTTTCATCTAACTGCGCGGTTTTGCGTTCTTTAGCCGCAAGCCTGTTTTCTTGCTGTTCTTGTGATTCCTCGGAACGCTTTCTTTTCTTACTTTCTCTATCAGCAGCAAGTTTTTTGGCATAAACTCTTTGAGCAGCTTCCTCGGCTGTTGCCATTGTAGGTTCTTCAGTCATTTTACAATTAAACATTTTTCCGTGAACAAATGTCTTAAATACCGTTAATGACGTCACCGTCAAAGCAAAAATGACGACAACTAATTTCATGACGTCAGCCGACACTTAAACATGACGTCACCTGATCCACAGACAGACACACAGACAGACAACTTATTTTTATATATATAGATATATTTTTATTTTTATTTATATATTTTATATCATATTTTATATTTATTATATTTATATTTATATTTATTATATTTATATTTATTTATATTATATTTTATTTATATTTATTTATATTATTTATATATTTTATATTTATTATATTATATTATATTTATATTTATTATATTATATATTTATTATATTCATATTTATATTTATTTTATATTATTTTATATCATATATTTTTATTTATATATATATATATATTCAGTTTTGATATGTTTTGACTCTCGCTGTCCAGGTGGATTTTCATCTAACTGCGCGGTTTTGCGTTCTTTAGCCGCAAGCCTGTTTTCTTGCTGTTCTTGTGATTCCTCGGAACGCTTTCTTTTCTTACTTTCTCTATCAGCAGCAAGTTTTTTGGCATAAACTCTTTGAGCAGCTTCCTCGGCTGTTGCCATTGTAGGTTCTTCAGTCATTTTACAATTAAACATTTTTCCGTGAACAAATGTCTTAAATACCGCTAATGACGTCACCGTCAAAGCAAAAATGACGACAACTAATTTCATGACGTCAGCCGACACAGAAACATGACGTCACCTGATCCACAGACAGACACACAGACAGACAACTTATTATATATATATATATATATATATATATATATATATATATATATATATATATATATATATATATATATATATATATATATATATATATATATATATATATATATATATATATATATATATATATCTATTCACAGGTGGGACACAGGGACACAACTACAATGGCACGTAACTAATATGGCTTGTAACGACTTACGCGCGCGGGGGGGCGCGAAGCGCCCCATCAACTAGGTGTTGGGGTGGCGCTTCGCGCTAGTATATATATAGTATATAGTATAGTATATATATATATATATATATAGAATAGAACTAGTATATATATATATATATATATATATCATGAAAAGAGAAATCACCAATGCTACAGCACAAACACAAAAAAAAAAAAAAAAAAAAAAAAAAAAAAAAAAAAAAAAAAAAAAAAAAAAAGGAGACAGAAGGAGAAAAGGAAGACTGTTTTCCTAAATTAGTGATTAATATAGACCAGCACTTGAATGAGGCCTTAACCCTACTCATCCATACAATCACATAGGTCAAACAGCATAGCCACACACAATCAACCATAAAGAATAATCCATGGACAGGCAGTCATGTCGTCAATAAGTATAAGTCGTCATTTACCAAACCATAGAAAAAATAATATAGACAAATAATTCAGAGGCAACACCCAACATAAGGGCTCATCAGGAGAATACACTGGCCTATATAGGGTTTCGCCACTCTAAATTCTCTACCCAGCACAGTGTTGTGGCTACCACAGAATATCCATGGCATCCCCGCGTCAGGTATCACCCCCAAAATACATGTCTATGAAAAAAAACAGCAAATGTAAAACAACCAAGTAAAACCAAAACAAGCTTATCCTGTTAATATATCCCTCCCTTTAGCAACAATAGGTAAACTAAATATTATAAATTTTACCAAATCACAAATATTAACACATTGCAAAAAACCTGAATGAACTAAACAATTATATAATTCATCTTTACCATGTGGCTAATTTTTTAAAAATTCCGCTCAAATAGAAACACAATTCAAAATAAATGGCGCTGTGACAACATTTCTCGAACCTCCGAAATTAGTCAAAAATTTCTTTAAGTATTTCTAGATAATTCTTTTGATATTTATTTAAAAGTTCTTTATAATGAAAACTAAATTTTTTAAATTGCCAAGTTAATTTATTTGCAGAAAAACCTCTTGATATCAATTTTTGGCTTAAGATTTTACATCTATTTTTAAAATCAATATAATTACTACAAATCCTTGCATAACGAAGTAACTGTGAGAAAAACGCTGAATATGTGATATTTGAGTGTATATTACTTTCAGGGAATGGGAAACTAATCACTTCAAAATCAAAATCATCCGTTTTATTATACATTTTAAAACTTAATTTATTATTATCACAAATATTAATATTTAAATCTAAGAAATGATCTTCATGACCAGCGCCATGACTAGGCTCAAGAATAAGCTCTGATGGATATATATTTTTAGAAATATCAATGAAATCCTTACAATTTAAGACCAAAATATCATCTAAATATCTTTTATTATTTGACAAAGCATGTTTTAAATTAATTGGATTATTCTTATCCATCATATATTTATATTCTAGTTGACTTAAAAACAAGTCAGCTATAAATGGGCTGGCATTCCCCCCCATGGGAATTCCCATAATTTGCTTGTACAAATCACCCCCAAATCTTATATAAGTATTGTATAAAACAAATTCCAATAACTCAAAAATCATATCCAAGCTGTAACATCTCAAGTTAACTGTAGTATTAAAGCAGTTTGTTATGGCTTTTTTATTATAACTGTCTATTTTTAAGAACCGTTTACTAGATAAGAGGAAAGATTTCTTTATAACAGTTTTTAAATTATCTAACACTAAATTGAGTGATAAATTAGTATACATTGTCGCAAAATCGAAAGACTCAATTCTTTTAGCTGAAACCATTGTTAAAGAATCTATCACCTGCAGTGAATTATTAACACTCCAATATGGATTAAAATTCGAAAATTTTTTAATACCAGAACAATAGGTTTTAAGTTTATTTACAATTTCCTTTAAAATTAAAGAGAGGTCAGTAGCAGCAATACGGGTTGGACATTTAGCTGCTCCAGCAATAAACCGTGGTTTAGGGGGATTCTTATGAAATTTTACAGTCCAATATAGGAAAGGGAACTTTTTATCATTGTCATTTATTTTAATATTAAAATTTTTAAAAAGTATTTCTTCAGTCTTTTTAATTAAATTCTCATCCTCTATATTTACCTTTTCATAAACATTAGTTGTGCCTAACTCCCTTTTTAAGATATCACAATACAGCTTCTGACAAATTATGGCAAAATTATTATTAGCTTTATCCACTGGCACAATTACAAATTCATTCTTTAGATTAGCAATTGCTTGTTTAATCTTCGCATTATAAAATAATGATTTAGTGTTACTATTTTTTAAGTTAGAATATATTTTATTTCTTACTCTACTAATAATTAAATTCTTCCAACTTTGAAAACTCTCTTTATTTTTATTCTCTTTCTTACACCACTTATCAATAAATAAATCAAAATCATTTTCCAAGCCATCAAGAACACTCGATGGTTTCAGATGATGAGAAAGACGGAAATTTGCCCCTTTATTCATTATAATTTGAAGATCATCTTGCTTTATTATTGACAAGTCCCCTGTTATAACATGTTTGTAAGTAGGATTTACAAATGGGCCAAGTTGCTTACAATTACAAACCGGTTTCCAATTTATATCGCTATCTAGTTTTTTTAGTATTAAATTATAATTAAAAATAATTTGCCCAATAGTTTTTGAAAATTTATAAGTTAAAACTGGACTATCATTATAATTTAAATTACTAGGAAGGGCCTGTTTCACATGCCGCTGATTTAAAATTTCTGGTAAATTAATATCTTCAATCTGCTTACAAGTAAAATTAATAGGTAAATATAATCTGTTATCCTTATTACTAATCTTATCGAACTTTTTCTTTTTTGAAATAAATTTCGTTTTAGATAGAATGCAAATTGTATCACATATTACTTTAAAATTATAATCAAGAGCTGTATTATTCTTCACAATCCAGAAAAGTTTGATTAAATTCCTCTTGGATAAATTATTTAGACACTTTATTACAGAAATCATACCCCTAGATTCAAGTAGCTGGCATAGATCTATAGAAAGCATATGTACATCTAATTCATTTTTTCTATTATTTTTCCTATGTCCTCTCGATCGTTTTTTACGTTTGGTAGGACAAGTAAAAGAAGGATGGTCCATAAAACCATCAATACATTTAACAACAACATGAGACATGTCACCATATTTTGCTACACGATCATTTAACCCAAAAGGATAAGCTGTACCAAGAGTATGGATCCAGAAATCCTCCTGTTTACGTAGTCTATTATTCTTCTCTTCTTTATTTAAATTTTCTAATTCTAAATTTTCTAAAATTGTGACAGTTATATCTGATATGGAACATTTACCATTACTACAATGTTGAACTAGATAGTTATTAGTTTTTTCATTATTAACTGTTGTCTTGTGTCCAGAAAATCTTTTATATATATTATTAGTTGTTTCCCCCACATATTGTAGGCAGCATTTATTACATTCTAATAGGTAAATTACATTGGTTGTTCTACAATTAACATTACCACGTAACTTGCATGCAAAATTTTTATTATACAATGTACTTTTAACAGAAGTCCGTGGGACAAAATGATCTTGGCAAAGAAAACAACGACTCTTACACCTACTAACTTTCAAAAAATCGTTCCGAGTTCCGAGGCTAATATTTGTGTTTTGTTGCATAAAAAGTTATTGAAAATAAATCCAAAACAAACCAACATCCAAATCAAAATCCAACAATCAAAGTCCAGAAAACATGCCAAGGTCAATAGGTCAATAGGTCAATAAATACATAAGCAAAAAGATGAAAGAACATGAAATTTGCATAAGTGCCATCTCACCAATAATTAACAATATCAGGTTAAAAACCTGGACCAGGGTAAAGGTCTGTCGGGGAGAAAACTAAAAAAATTTTCTCCACCAGCACTGGATCCAACCTGGAATAATATCATGAAAAGAGAAATCACCAGTGCTACAGCACAAACACAAAAAAAAAGAAAAAAAAAAAAAAAAAAAAAAAAAAAAGAAAAAAGGAGACAGAAGGAGAAAAGGAAGACTGTTTTCCTAAATTAGTGATTAATATAGACCAGCACTTGAATGAGGCCTTAACCCTACTCATCCATACAATCACATAGGTCAAACAGCATAGCCACACACAATCAACCATAAAGAATAATCCATGGACAGGCAGTCATGTCGTCAATAAGTATAAGTCGTCATTTACCAAACCATAGAAAAAATAATATAGACAAATAATTCAGAGGCAACACCCAACATAAGGGCTCATCAGGAGAATACACTGGCCTATATAGGGTTTCGCCACTCTAAATTCTCTACCCAGCACAGTGTTGTGGCTACCACAGAATATCCATGGCATCCCCGCGTCAGGTATATATATATATATATATATATATATATATATATATATATATATATATATACATTTTCAGTTACTAATAAGCGTCATTAATGAAAGTGAAACAGTTTTGAGAGAATTAAATAAAACAGTTCGTGGTTACGAGCTGTAAGTAAGGAATGAATCCGGCTCAATAGTAACCGAAACTCTAAAAACGGAATAATGATACCAATAGATACATCAAAGGAATTCTTTCGATACATAAAAACCGCGAGGGGCTGTGATTGCACTGGTGAATTGAGCTTTCAGAATTTGTTCCCATGAGTTTTTAGATTCTGAATTGTTGTATTTGAGGGATATTTTATTTTGTAATAGTTACCCCATTAAATTCATTGATAAAATAATAAAAATAGACGCGTTTAACATAACAATCGGTTATTGGAGTTTCGCAGTGTTCAAAATTAAATATACCTAAAAGTTTCACTTCTTTGCCTTATATACCTATTTTAGGGGAGATGCTTAAACGAATTTTGCTTAAACATAACATTGATACTTGTTTCCAGTCAGTGAGACCATTAGGTAGTTGCCCTAATTCAGGGAAGGATTTAACCCCGGGAGATTTAGTTAGTGGGGTGTATAAAATTCCTTGTTCTTGTGGAAAGTTATATATTGGTAGAGTTCACCAACAATTTACTGAAAGGTTTATTGAGCATCACAACTCAATAGAAGAAGTCCTTCAATTAAGAAAGCCTTCTGAAACTTTTTTGCGGCTCTGGCTGAACCTACATTCTTTCTCCTGAACATTTTATACAATTTGATGAGGCTACAGCTATTTCTAATGATGGGGGTTTTTCTCAGTGGGCGAGGGAGGCTATATAAATAAAAAAAAACACATGTTTGCTAATCTTTCAATAAATAGAGACATGTCTTTTGAAAAATGAACCAATAGGCAATAAGAGAATTAAAATTTTACATAATCACAAGGGAACAAGATTACTTCTGGACCAAAAAGAGTTGCTTCAATATTAGCTAACAAGAGGGTTGTTTCACAACAGAATAGTTAACTTAGTTTCAATTTTCATAATTTTTTCCTCAGTTGGTTTGATGTTCTCATTGAAGTAACTCTAATAGCTTCTTTTCTCTACGTGGATCGGTAGCAACAATTGTATTTATTATTATTGGTGGTGGTTTTATTTGTTTTTAGTCTAGTGTTTTTTCTTTTTATCTTGTGCTGAGGACGCCCAGTTTAGATACAGGCGAAATATCCGCGTTATTCTAGTATTTCATCTCTTTTCTCTCTACTGGCCGCAGTCTCGTTTAAGTTTTTTTTTTTGTTGAATTTTATCTCTCTTTGGTGTCTGTTGTCATGTCTGGCCAGTTCGGCTTAAGAACTTTCAAGGGAAGGACTCCAAGTTATGAGCTTTGCCCATTGTTTGAATATAGTATTGGTTATTGGGAAGTATACAGACGTTTTCAGGAGGGATGTTTTTCTGGTTGGGGGGGGGGAGGGAGAAGATTACGTGGGAGGATCTCTCCATGGAGGAGGCTTTCATGGGGGAAGAGACATTTCTATGAAGGGTGTGCCGGATTTCCCAGCATTTTTTCAAAATGACCAGAAATTAAATAAGAAAAACAAGTTTTTTTTAACTGAAAGTAAGGAGCAACATTAGAACTTAAAACGAATAGAAATTATTACATATATGAGGGGGTTCGCTCCCTAGTCAATACCTCGCTCTTAACGCTATAGTTTTTTTTTGTACTTTCAAAAGAGCTATATATTCTAATTAAACGGCCTTTGTGAGTCAGAGGTTATTCATAAAGAATTGGAACAAAATTCGAACTTAAGCGTAAAGAGCGAGGTATTGACTAGGGGGAGAACCGCCTCATATACGTAATAATTTCTGTTCGTTTTAAGTTTTGCTTACTTTCAGTTGCAAAAACTTATTTTTTTTTAATTTAATTTTGGTATACAGCATCGTTGTTCAATATAGTTTATTGTAATCAGTTTGAATTGATGTTCATTACTGATAGCCAATGGAAACTATTCTTTTTGAAATAAATTGGTTCTCATTGGCTGTCAATGACAAAAGTCAATCGATCGATGGCAATTAGTTACATTGAATGCAGGGTTAGTGTGACTGCTCATTTCAAAGACAACATAATTGACCAAGCTGTCTAGGGAGGTGAGAGACCCACTCACTAGTGCCCGAGGATTGCCCCGATTTAAAAATCGTGTACACCGTTTGGCACATACTATATGTGGTGTGAGTGTGCCAGGTTTACGCCGAGTGGCCGAGAGTCTGCGCTTTTCTAATGTCCATCTATCTGGTGTGTACTGGAAAGGGTTGTTGTCGGTCTATGTGGAAACATTGCTTCAATAAAAATAAAATTGAGAGCGGTATGTAAACAAAAAATGGAAAGAAAACTTGTATAAATATATGTGAAAAGTGTATGTAATAAATATGTATCACTTAATCATGCTGTTTAATAGTTGCTCAAGGACTTCATCCTTTGTTGAAGTTTTTACAATACTCTACGGATCGAGGGTTTGGAGTGGAGAGGCGACTTCCAGTAATTTTGATGACCTCTTTTCTTGCTTGAAAGATTCGTAGTCTGAAATTTTTATTATTCGTTATTTTGATCCTTGTGTAAGTGAAAGTCAAAGCCATATCCGAGGCAGAGACGATCCTCTTAGGTGTTGTTTACACCCATGACCTGAAAGTGGGTCTGTTATATTGAGCTTGTAGTCCCCACCCCTACATCACTGAATTAAACGACTTTTTCAAGGTTTGTCCGATTCGTCAAAATCTATGGCACTTATTGGTTATATAATAGACACTATAAAATTTCGAAGCAAGAAACTGGTCAAATAACCTCTTTACACTGTCGATCATTTGGATGGCAAAGATCAGATGGGATAATAACTGGGTGGTTTGCTTTGACTAGTGATAGAAAATAGTGTCTCACCATGGATGTTCAAGTTAAGATGGGATTTGCCAGGGACCGAAGAAACTTAGAGGGGTGGGGATAAAGCGTAGCATAAATTAAATACAGCAATGGTTAGCTTACGCATTCAATATATGCTATGCTTTACCCCCCCCCCCTCCCCCTAGTGTACAAATATATAGCGCAAATTTGTTTCTAAAGTTTCTTAACTATTATATATTCATCATATTTTTTGTTTCATTAGCATTAATCGAACTTCACTTCCCGGGTGTCTATTATATAACCGATAAGTACCAAATCTATTTATATACTTCTGGCGAGACATTATGGACTGAAATGATTGCATGATGATCACCTTATTCTGTTAGAAGGAGATTTAAACTGTATTATGTATTTTGCATATCTCACTTGTTCTCTGTTATTAATTTCCTAGCCACTATAATAGATATTAGCCTATTCTTGTCCATATTGGTATTCATTTCACGCCCGTTGATGAAGTCATGTTTTCAATTGCCTATATATTTGAAGTATATTTCTTCATCAGAATGTATATAAGCATACCTGTTAGCAGATTAATAATCAGTCTCTCTAAAATCATGAACATTTGAGTTGGTATTATCTTTTGCATCAGTTAAATAGCAATGTTGTTAACGGCTTACGCCCCTTTTTTACATGGTCGTAGGCGTTTAATCGTGTGATGCGCTAGACTGTATAATGACTTACTTAAAAGAGTGATTATCTTGTTTAGATTTGAATGTTCGGTGTCAAATTACACTACTTGGAAGTGTGCTGCTTATATTTGCGGAGCCTTTACTGCCATCACGATTTTCTTTTCTTTTTATTTAAGTCTTAAATTATTTTAAGCAAAAATCATTAAAATATTAATTAGGAGTCTTATAGAACTCAGTCTTTCGTTTGAATAGTTCCTGTACACATCAATTAACCCTAGGCGATATCAGCGCCTCTTAACAGAATAGTTTGGTCACCTTATCTATTCATCATCATTACTGTACTTATGTCCCATTCACATTGAGAATTTACTTAAATCGAGATTTAGCTAGCACCAATTTAAGCCAATCAGAAAATTCGTTCAACGATCTGATTGGCTCAAATTAGTACTAGTTAGATCTTGGTACTAGTACCAAGTCACTCTGTAGTACCTTGGTATTAATCACTTATTCTATTTATGAGTGAACCTTAGCTACGATGCTAAAGAAATCTTCTATTCAGAAACCTATTCCATAGCCCAGATTCCGATACGATTTCCGATTCGTATCTTAAGGCAAATCTAGTGCGCTGCTGTCATCTCATTTACATTTAGCAGGGGTTGATAGAAGCGACAACATCCCTATAAAAGTTAATTTTCCTCAACATTTCTTAGGTCTCGCCGGAATACTTTGTTCGACGTTTCATCTCTCTTTACTTATGTTTGATTAATTTCTGTTCTCTTTTTCAACTTTTTATTTTCAGTTTGTGTTTTTTTTTGTCTATTTTTTGCATCAGAAAAAGATTTTTTTTTTTTTTTTTTTTTTAGGTCGATGTTTATGCTCGAATTTTGCATTTTCGCCTCATATTTTATTTGGCTCAGTTTTATTTCGTCACAGTTTGACTTTGCAATCCATTCTAATGATAATATATTTAATATCATTTAAAAACACCATTAATTCTCTATCAAACTTCATAAATATAGATAAGGCCCTATCCAGGATTTTGTTCAGAGGGGGGGGGGGTCAAAAAAAGTTACAAGGGTTCCCAAAAAATGCTTTATTACTTTTTTGCGAATCGGACAAAATTTTGGGGGAAGGGTGCTCAAACTCGCCCTGCTGGAGATGGATGGCCTTTATAGCAGAGTAGCTGGATTACAGCCAGCTTTTTTTATTTTTATTTTAGGCATCCAAACTCAAAATATTTGGTGTAATGTATTTTCTTAAATTAATTGTTACAGTAAACGAAAATTACCTATCGGTATGGTCCTTTTTCGTTTAAATAATCGTTTTAGCCGCAGTCAACGTAGGTTTTAAGACAAATAAAAGTTAGACAAAATACCATGAAAGGATATCCTTTTTAACTCGTTTTTTAGGTGGTGTCTTTGCGCCAGTTGGATCAATTCAGCTAATGCAATTCAAAGGTACTATGTGAAGTTTGATTAATCTAATAAATCATCTGGTTCCAGTCGTTTTTTTTTTTCAATTTCAGATTTTTTCAAAGTACATTATTAATTCTTTACTCGCCTCAAAATAGTAGGAAAATAATGCCTTTAATAACTTACTACTATTATATTAGCCCTGTGTCATTATGCTTAGGAAAGCCTTGGCCTAAGAAAATCCTTGTTCGGCATGAGATAATTGTTAAGACTAAAAGAAAAAGCTTGGCAATCAAATTTCAGTTTTCTTATCTCTTTTGAAATTTATGTATTCTAACATGACGCCTTTTCTGAGTTACCTTAGCCCAATTGTCGGAAGTAGTTAATGACTACACTGAGTCGCGAATCATTTATGTTCATTTATTCTTCTAAATGTTGCAATTGCAACTCCATAACCTTGGAGTCTTGATGAATAAAACATAAAGCTCCATTAAACAATTGAAGACGTGTTTAAGTGTAACTAGATTGTACGTGTACTCTTTCCAACAATATCTTCATACACTTAGCATGAATGGGCGCGTGTATTCTGATCGTTAAGAACCTAGTGGCGGGTTTTGATGACCACTTAGCTGATCATGTTTTTTCAATGCGAGAAACGCATTGATGATGAACCATCTTGAGTTTTTGTTATGGCGCGCCTCTAAATTAGTTCGGATCTCCAGCGCTAAGATACAATGAGACTAGACATTTATGGATAGCTGTCAATGAATACAATTATCCTGTATGCTTAAAGCCTTTAATTGCCGAATGTTTCACGCATAGCAATTTTAATTTATGCATATAGTTGCACTGATTTTTTCCTCTTGTGGTTGCTAATCAGGTTTTGATAAGTAGTCTTGTGTGACGTAATTGAATAGGGATTATGGAATTAAGGGTTGAAGAGGATGATATATTTGTACATTAGCTTCTTATTTGGTATACCTACAAATGCGAGATTTCCCCTTTTGCACACTTTTCATTCGACCTTTCAATTTCATATACTTTAAAACATTTTTATTGGCTGGTAAAGTAGGATGACTCAAATCCAATTTCCTTTATCTCTTTTGGCTATCAAAATACTTTGAAAATTTCTTTAAAAAACGCTTTTTATTTTCACAATTGGCTAGCAAATTGTAGCTTTTGAAGTAAATTTTATTTGTTTAACAGTTTTTCGGTACTTAATAAGCCATGTTTTTGCGAAGTAGTTAATAGGTGGGGTAGATTAAGAGAGAAAAAAGATTATAGAGAAATAGTTTTTTGTGCCTCAGTTATATTGACTTTATAGAATCTATAAGCTTGTAATATTTTGTGTTTATAAATTTCTTAATTTGGCCTTTTTTTTAGAAAATTATAAAATACACAGATCAATCGAGATGCTAACTTAAAAGACTATTGCCCATGAACCTCATACCATTAAGAATCCGATTGTGTCTTCAAATTTCGCGAAAAAAAAAAAACGATGCCAACACCGTGGTTCTTGAGCATAAACGGCTGAAAAAGAAAACACAAGCGCTCCTGCATTTAGCACACAGTGATTCTATATCAGGCAAAAAGCGACCAGAATAAGACAAAATCAAAAGCTTTTCAAAGGAAAGTAGATAAGGGTTTAAGAGAAGAACAGTGCGGTTTTAGCAGGGTTGCCAACTTTTTGGTCAATGAATGTGCCCCCTCAGGATTAATGTGTCAGTTTTAGTTAAAATGTGTACATCTTGAAATCTCAAAAACTTAAGACTATTGGTTTTTACCAGTCGTATCATTGGCCAAAAGACGCTTAGTAAACCTCTTTCAAAGTGGCCAGTTATTAAAACATTCCCTCACAATGACTTAGTGACGGAGCACGTAACACGTATAAACATGTAAATCCCTTAATTTTGAGAAAATCATTTACTTACAATGTCTCTGGCAAGACCTGGATGTAAAAAAAAAAAAACGAAAAAAGGGTTATTTGGTGGAAAATGACTTTTTTACCTTTCTCCTCTCCTTTCTGTCTTTCTGTTTTGTTTTTATATATTTTTTATATTTTATATATTATGTATTATTTTTTATATTTTATATGTTATTTATTATTCATTATTTAATACTTATTATTTTTTATAGTTTATATTTTTTATGTTTGGTTGTATGGTGCGTGTTTGTTTCTGTGTTTGTGCTGTTGCATTGGTGATTTCTTTTTTCATTATTGCTGTGATTAAGGTAAGAAATGAGGTTAGTAGCATGTTTCGTATTGAATCAGGAGTTGAGCAGGATTTCGTTCTATCCCCATTTCTATGAATCATTTTGATGGACATTGTCTTAAGGAACCCGGCAAAGGATATGAGATAGCATGGAATCAAATGAGAAAGTAAAACTGCTCTTCACTTGGATTATGCGCAAGAATTGACATGAAAATTAATGTTGAGAAGGCCAAGTCACTTATGGTGGGAATAAGTGAAGGTGAAGAGGGGATGTTGGATAACGAGAAAAATTCTTATTAATGATAGTGGACACAGTGAAGATGTTAAAAGTAGAATAGCCAAGGCCATTTTTTTTCACAGTTGAAGAAAGTCTGGAATAAAAGGAGGATAAGTCTGCGGACCAAGATTAAAATATTGAGAGTGATGACAGTGGCCAAGTATTGTTCTGAAAAATTGGCGCTCCGAAAGACGGAGGAAGACTTGTTAGATATATTACAGATAAATTGTCTGCGGATTGTATTGGGTACCCATCTGACTGACCGCCAGTCAGTCAGACATTTTCAGGCATTAAGCTGTACGAAAAATGTGATTCCATTCTGCTATCTAGGGCGATAATGAGAGAAAGTTTAAAATGGTTTGGACACGTTCTACGAATGCAAGATGACTGTCAAAAATCGTCCTTTTCAGCCGAGCATCTAGGGTCAAGCGAAAAGTAGGTTGGCTCCGCATTGAGTGGGAGGAGGTCGTAAGAAAGGATTGAAGAGAAATTGGAACTTCTTGGGAGGGTGTAAAGAGGGAGGCTTCAAATAGGCTGAGATGGAGATGGAGCATGCGTAGCTGTGTTGGCTTCTGTCAGGTTGGTGTTGCAGTGACTTGATAGTAGTAATAGTAGTAGTAGTAGTAGTAGTAGTAGTAGTAGTAGTAGTATTTTCAATGTGTTTCCAGAGGGCCTGCTAATTGTCTTAAATCATTACACCTTATTGCTATTTTCACGGTTTCTTTGGCTACATGTAGCATACATGGTTACCCACTCTGCATTATTGATTATAGGCCTACATGCCTGAGGTGCCTGATGCCTAAAACTTACGTTTTACGTCTTTTTGACGGGGAAAATCTAAAAAAGCGACGCTTGCTCATACATGCAAAGACGGTGGAGTAGGTAGGACCCTCCCTAAGATTGCTTCAAGGATCTCTGCAGCAAGTGGTTGGAAGCTGTGTTCTATCATTGTGTTTTTTGTCTCTTTGATTTCCTGTGAAGAAACCACGTAAGGCACCCCCTCCCTTCCCTAAGCATAAAACTTATGTGCAGTTATCTAAATAAAAACATCACATAAGGATAAGTAACTTCATACGGCAATTGGCCGAACATTTTTTTTTTCTACTAATTTTGGTTTTAGGCGACGATGTGGTTAAAGCCCTGGAGTGCATCATAACTTCAAAATTCTGAGAACTAAAGGCACATTTTACAGTTTAATGTCTCAAAACTTTATTTGTTCCTGCGTTGTTCCATCCCATTAAATCTTTTTTTTCTCAAGTTTATCCTACTATTGTGGTATTTTTTGGTCTTGTAGCGTTTGCTTGACATAACATTCTAAGGACCTTTGACTGTGGCTAGTGAACAACATTCCCATCATGTTTAAAGAAGGAAATGTTAGTATCTTATGACTATGTCAACGCCCTCTTGATCTTCCTCCAACAGTATTTTGACAAAAATATTGGAGCTTGGTGGCAATATTTTCCTGATATCTCAATTTCAATCAGACTTGTTAAATAACGGGGAGTGTTTCAACCTAAATTCTTTTATGTGAAATAGAAAGCAAGTAAAAAGAACGATGTCAACACCCTCTTGATCTTTCTCCAACAGTATTTTGACAAAAATATTGGAGCTTGGTGGCAATATTTTCCTGATATCTCAATTTCAATCAGACTTGTTAAATAACGGGGAGTGTTTCAACCTAAATTCTTTTATGTGAAATAGAAAGCAAGTAAAAAGAACGATGCCAACACCCTCTTGATCTTCCTCCAACAGTATTTTGACAAAAATATTGGAGCTTGGTGGCAATATTTTCCTGATATCTCAATTTCAATCAGGCTTGTTAAATAACGGGGAGTGTTTCAACCTAAATTCTTTTATGTGAAATAGAAAGCAAGTAAAAAGAACGATGTCAACACCCTCTTGATCTTCCTCCAACAGTATTTTGACAAAAATATTGGAGCTTGGTGGCAATATTCTCCTGATATCTCAAACTCAATCAGGCTTGTTAAAAAACGGGGAGTGTTTCAACCTAAATTCTTTTATGTGAAATAGAAAGCAAGTAAAAAGAACGACAAGTTAAATTCACTTGATTTGGCCGTATTTGCGAAAATTCAAGCTAGTTTAAAGAATATTTTTTTCTTAAGTAGTCCCACTGTGCTTAAACTGTGATTTGTCTTTATTAAACATCTGGATTGGCTTTGACGTTGTTTGACTTTCACCACAGTCAATTATGAGCTGGTGTTTTCTTTTTTTGCAGCCGTTTCAGAGTCTTTGGAAGGAAGACTCAACCGCTGAGAATCAATAATTATTTCACAAGTGGCTCCGGCCTCCTCACTAGTGCCCAATTTCCTAATTACCACAGCTTAAATACCAATATACAGTTATGACAATTTCGATTTATTTTTGGAACAAAGTGCGCGGTAGCGATGCTAGCGGCTGGAGACAGGAAACTGGTATCGGTATCTAATTGGTAACAGGAAACTGGTATTGGTATCTAAGCTGTGTATCCAACAAAACAAAATTGCGTTCCCGCCTATGGTATTGTAGTACGATCTACGCGTCGGAGCGCGGGCTTGGAGGAGGCGCCAAGTTCAGAGCTCTGTACCAAAAGCTTCTCATGGTCAAGATCGGAGTTTTCATAACTGTATTGGTATCTAAGCTGTGCTAATTACCTTGCATTCATGCCTAACAACCACGACCGGAATACTCCTAAAATGGTCGAGAACTGGGGCTGAATGGCATCTAACGCGTTTAGACTCTGTACGCAATTGTCAAACCCGTCTAACTGATTCTTGTTAACTGTTGAAGTACTTAGATGGAGTTTTTGGGGGATCAATTTAAAAAACTTTTTCCACAAGACAAATTTTTCAAATAAAAGGAAAGAGTTCGATTAAGCCAAGAATGGGCAAAAATGAAGTCAAGTAATTTTCCAAGCGTAATACTAATACAATTCACTATCAATAATTAAATGAAACTCAAAAGGAACAGAAATTACAATAAATAGCCACCCTTGCCCTGATGGCTTTAGATGGGAGGGAGGGGTTGTCATCCTCAAAGACATAATTTCTGGACCTTTCAACTACGTTGAACAGATTGGCTATCTAGAAATTTTGATTGGAGGTTTTTTAAGAAATTGTGGGTGTGGGAGGGGGTTAGTGTCCCTCAAATCACTTTTGACTGTTACGAAGACCAGTAGCCCTTTCAATTTCCAGTCGAACGAGCTCTTTTCGAAGTTTCTGTGCCAACAAATGGCCATCTCAGAATTTCTATCAGATGATTGGGAATATACGGGGTTTGCGGGGGATATCCACCCTCTGATCGCTCTGAACCTCAAAAGGGGCAATAGAACATATGTTTGCCAATCAAATGAGCCCATTACAAAGTTTTTACGATCACCCTTTCTATATATACCTTATATGTCCCCTGGGCATAACTTATACCGATTGCCATGAGAACTCTAGGGGGGGGGGGGAATGTCTCTCTCAATCAAATAATTGCCGGACCTTTCAATTACGTTGACCAAAACGGCTATCTCAAAATTTTGATTGTATGCGTTTGGGGAAATGGTGGACGTGGGATGGGGCTAGTTACTCTCCAATCACTTTTGACTATTAGAAAGGGCGATAGTCCTTTCATTTTTCAATTGAATGAGCTATTTTGAAGTTTTTATGATAACAAAGGACCATCTCAAAATTTATATCAGATTTATTTCGGGAAAATATGGGGTGTGTGGGGGGTTTATCCACCCTCCGATCACACAAAATCTCAAAAAGAGCATTAAAACTTCTGATTAGCAATCCCATGAGCCTTCTCCGAAGTTTATACGATCACCCTTTCTATGTAAACCTTAAAGGCCCCCAGGGCATAACTTACAAGCCATGCCCTGAGGGCTGTGGGGGGGACGTGTCAGTCTTAAATACATAATTTCCGGGTCTTTCGACTACGTTGAGCGAAATGGATATCTCAAAATTTTGATTGGATGTATTTGGGGAAATGGTGGACGTGTAAGAGGGTTTGTTGCCCTCCAATCACTTTCGACTATTGAAAAGGGCACTCGTTCAATTTTCGGAGCTCTTTTCGGAGTTTTTGCGACAGCTCTTTTGATACGAAGTGCCCGGGTCTTAAAAAAAATAATAATACATTGTGGTCTCATTGCTCTTTACTTAAGCAGCGCTATTGCGCTTCCTATGAAAAAGGGGCACTGACCCTTTCAATTTCCATTCGAGCGAGCCTTTTTGAAGTTTATACGACAATAGATGGCCATCTCAAGATTTATACAAGTTGCATTTAGGGAAAATACTTTGTGGGGGGGAGTATCCACCCTCCGATCAATCCGAATCTTAAAAGTGGCACTACAACTTCTGATTACCAATCCAATAAACCCCTTCCGAAGTTTATATGGTATATAAACCTTATGTGCCCCAGGGCATAACTTACAACCGTCGCCCTGAGGGCTAAGGGGGTGTCGTCATCCTCAAAGACATAATTTTCGGACGTTTCTGCTACATTGAAGAAAGTTGCTATCTCAAAATTCTGATTGGATGTGGTTGGGGAAATATTGGGCGTGGGAGGGGTGTTAGTTGCCCTCCAATCATTTTCAACTGTTAAAAACGGCGCTAGCCCTTTCAATTTCCAATCGGATGAGTCCTCTTCGAAGCTTCTACGACAACAAATGGCCATCTTAAAAAATTTTTCAGATGGATTTCGGGGAAATACAAGGGGAGGGGGCTTTATCCAGCCTTGTATCACTCTCAATCTTAAAAAAGGCATTAAAACTTCTGATTAGCAATCCAATCAGCTCCTTCCGAAGTGTATACAATCATCCTTTCTATAGAAGCCTTATTTACCCCCAGGGCATGATTTGCAACCCTTGCCCTGTGGGCTCTAGGAGGATTGTGATCCTAAAATACATAAATTCCAGACCTTTCAACTGCGTTGAACATAATGACTATCTAAAAATTTTGATTGGATGTATTTGGGGAAATGGTGGGCTTGCGAGTGGGGTTAGTTGCCTTTCATTCACTTTCGACTATTCGACTAAAAAGAGCACCAGCCCTTTCAATTTCCAATCGGAATGAGCCCTTTTTGAGGTTTTTACGCCAACAAATGGTCATATCAATATTTCTATCAGATACATTTCGGGAAAATACAAAATGTGGGGGGGGGTATCCACCCTTAGATCACTCTGAATTTCGATATGGCACTAAAACTTCTGAATAGCAGTCCAATGAGCCCCCTACGAAGTTTACACGATCACGTCTTCTACTTAAACCTTATATGCCCCCAGGCCATAACTTACAAACCTTACCCTGAGGGCTCTAGGAGGGTGGTCTTCCGCAAAGAAAGAATTTCCGGAATTTTCAACTGTGTTGAAGAAAATTGCTATCTCAAAATTCTAATTGCATATGTTTGAGGAAATGGTGCACTTGGGAGGGGTGTTAGTTGCCCTCCAATCACTTTCGACTATTAAAAAGGGCACTAGCCCTTTCAATTTCTAATCGATTGAACCCTTTTTGAAGTTTCTATAGCATCTCCTTCGATACGAAGTGCATGTCTAAACAAAATGTGAATGTCAATGCACTTATTCCGTCAACATTTATAAAAGTGAATGTGCTTTCGGTTAAGTGATGCTTTTGGTTTGATCTATCCGCCTATGGTGTGATCTAGGAGCTTTTTTTTGAAGATACATTCTAAGCTTATAAGACCTGCTTGTTGTTATGCTAAGTATAGGTGATTAGACTGGTAATAAATTTTGACCTTGTTCTGATCGAGTCAATACTGATCCTGGAGAATAGAAAAGATGACTAGAACTGCTTACAACTATAGCTGCGTTTTGACAAGATTTTTGACGTCCAAACTCAGCATCCACTGCTTCAATTTCCTTTTAGCGGGATTTCAAATGTAACATTTCAAACTTTCAGCTCTAAAATTAAATTTAAAATCTCATTGTTTCGAAGAAATTCTTCAAGAAAAAAAAACACGTCAAAATCGTTAGAAAAGACAATCATCAAGATGAAAAACAAATCTCCAAAACGAAGTGTAAATCACTGAGGGTTGTGACTATGTAACTGGAGCCATCTATTTACTTGGAAGTTGAAAAGGGGCAAGAAGCGTATGAAAGTTTCGCATGCTTTACTTGTAAGCCCTAAAGAAAATATTTTATTGTACGAGAACTCCTTATTTTTGTGCCACCTATAGATAATGCTATTGCTAATAAATTTTGTATATAAAATTCAGGACCAGCTATTTTCCTCGTAGTTCAATTAAAGAAATTTGCAAAAACTTTACTCGTGCTGTTCTGAATTCTCTTTAGGGTAAAATGCCGAAATACGAGACATTGCAATTAAAAGGTTTGATTGTCTTGAAGTTATAGAACATAAAATTGACTTTTAAGGCTTTTGTGTTATAAAGATATTAATAGGATATTATTTAGTTCGATTTTCTGTGAAGGCATGCTATTACTGGCGATCTAAGATAGGAGACTCCTTGCCTTGCTTATTTTGTTCGTGACTCTGTTGTCAAACAGTTCGTGGTAACGAACTGTAGGTAAAGAGCGACCCTGCTCAATAGTAAGTGAAACTTCAAAAATGAATTTTTGATTATATAAGGATTTTGAATATATAAGATTAATCTTACCCATCAAAAGTTCCTGAGAAAATTTGCTTTATTTACGAAAAAGTGGGAAATACCCCCCTAAAAGTCATTGAATCTTGCTGAAAATCACACCATCAGATTCAGCGTACCAGAGAACCCTACTGTAGAGGTTTCAATCTGCAAAAATGTGGAATTTTGTGTTTTTTTGCCAGAAGAAAGATCACGGATGCGTGTTCATTTATTTTGTTCCCCAGGGCGATCATATTGACCCAGTGGTCTGAGAATTTTGAGAGAGAGGTCAGTCGAACAGAAATTAGAAGTTCTAGTGCCCTTTTTAAATGACCAAAAAAATTGGAAGGCAACTAGGCCCCACACGCTCATTTTTTCCCGAAGTCACCGGGTCAAAATTTTGAGATAGCAATTTTGTTCAGCATAGTCGAAAAAGCTAATAACTATGTCTTTGAGGTTGACCTTACCCCCACATTCCCAGGGGGAAGGGCTTCAAGGTATTAACTTTGGAGGGGGAGGGGATTAAGTGGTAGGATCTTTCCATGAGGGAATTTTCATGGGGGAAGAGAATTTTCCATGAAGGGAGCACCGGATATCCCAGTATTATTTAAAAATCGATCAGAACTAAATAAAACAAAAAAAAACAAGCTTTTTCCACTGAAAGTAAGGAGCAACGTTAAAACTTAAAACGAACAGAAATTTTACGTGTATGAAGGGGTTCGCCAACTTTAAACAAAATTCTTACTTTCTCTATCAGCCGCAAGTTTTTTGGCATAGACTCTTTGAGCAGCTTCCTCGGCTGTTGCCATTGTAGGTTCTTCAGTCACTTTACAATTAAACATTTTTCCGTCCACGATCTTCTTACAATTAAAAATTTGTCTTTGAACGATTTTCTTAAATACTTTTAGCCTTCTTTTTTCACTTTCTCTTTTAGCAGCAAGTCTGGTTTCGCGCTGCTCTTTTGATTCCTCGGCACGCTTTCTTTTCTTACTTTTTCTATCAGCAGCAAGTTTTTTGGCATAGACTCTTTGAGCAGCTACCTCGGCTGTTGACATTGTAGGTTCTTCAGTTATTTTACAATTAAACATGTTTCCGTGAACGAATGTCTTAAATACCTTTAATAACGTCATTGTCATAATGACGACATGACGACCTGGTGACATGACGTCACTCGACACACAGACACACAGACAACTTATTTGTATCTATCTATCTTTCTTTCTATATATAAAAATAAGTTGTCTGTCTGTCTGTCTGTGGATCAGGTGACGTCATGTTTCTGTGTCGGCTGACGTCATGAAATTAGTTGTCGTCATTTTTGCTTTGACGGTGACGTCATTCAAGATATTTAAGACATTTGTTCACGGAAAAATGTTTAATTGTAAAATAAGAGGACGCCGGGGGCACAGGCGGGATATATAAATGACGACCGGGACACAGGGATTGTTCGAATAGAAATTACAGACCGGGACACCGGGACACAAATGACGACCGGGACACCGGGACACAGGGAATATAAATGACGACCGGGAAACTCAAAGAGAAATTACAAACTGGGACACCGGGACACAAATGACGACCGGGACACAGGGAATGTAAATGACGACCGGGACACAGGGACACATCATTAGAATAATGAGGTATAGATCTGAATACGAATTGTTTTTCCCATGGACAATTATATGTTGCATGTTCAAGAGTCAGTAAACCTGACAATCTATTTATATGCACAGACAATGGGACAGCGAAGAATGTTGTATATTAGCATGTTTTACGTAGTTAAAAACATATATTTATATCTATCTCTATTCACAGGTGGGACACAGGGACACAACTACAATGGCGGGTAACTAATATGGCGCGTAACGACTTACGCGCGCGGGGGGGCTTGGGGGGCGCGAAGCGCCCCACCAACTATGTGTTGGGGTGGCGCAACAGCTAGTCTATTCTATCTATATAAAAATAAGTTGTCTGTCTGTCTGTGGATCAGATGACGTCATGTTTCTGTGTCGGCTGACGTCATGAAATTAGTTGTCGTCATTTTTGCTTTGACGGTGACGTCATTCAAGATATTTAAGACATATGTTCACGGAAAAATGTTTAATTGTAAAATGACTGAAGAACCTACAATGGCAACAGCCGAGGAAGCTGCTCAAAGAGTTTATGCCAAAAAACTTGCTGCTGATAGAGAAAGTAAGAAAAGAAAGCGTTCCGAGGAATCACAAGAACAGCAAGAAAACAGGCTTGCAGCTGATAGAGAAAGTAAGAAAAGAAAGCGTGCCGGGGAATCACAAGAACAGCAAGAAAACAGGCTTGCGGCTAAAGAACGCAAAACCGCGCAGTTAGATGAAAATCCACCTGGACACCGAGAGTCAAAACATATCAAAACTGAAAATGATAGCGATGATGATTGGGTTTGGGATTTTGACTTGGATAAGGTCATCAATGCCTACCAGATTTAAGTTAAAAAAACAAAGGTTCGTCGATATGTACTTCATAGTGACGCTGAAAAATAAAGAAGAAAAAGAAAACTGAAAAAAGAAAAAAGGTAAAAAAATAAAAAAAAACTAAAAAGAAAAAACACTCAAAGAGAAATTACAGACCGGGACACAAATGACGACCGAGACATAGGGAATATAAGTGACGACCGGGAACCTCAAAGAGAAATTACAGACTGGGACACCCGGACACAAATCACGACCGGGACACAGGGAATATAAATGACGACCGGAACACAGGGACACAACTACAACGAGGACGCCGGGGGCACAGGCGGGATATATAAATGACGACCGGGACACAGGGATTGTTCGAATAGAAATTACTGACCGGGACACCGGGAAACAAATGACGACCGGGACACAGGGAATATAAATGACGACCGGGACACTCAAAGATAAATTACAAACTGGGACACCGGGACACAAATGACGACCGGGACACAGGGAATATAAATGACGACCGGGACACAGGGACACATCATTAGAATAATGAGGTATAGATCTGAATACGGATTGTTTTTCCCATGGACAATTATATGTTGGATGTTCAAGAGTCAGTAAACCTGACAATCTATTTATATGAACAGACAATGGGACAGCGAAGAATGTTGTATATTCGCATGTTTTACGTAGTTAAAAACATATATTTATATCTATCTCTATTCACAGGTGGGACACAGGGACACAACTACAATGGCGCGTAACTAATATGGCGCGTAACGACTTACGCGCGCGGGGGGCCTTGGGGGGCGCGAAGCGCCCCACCAACTAGGTGTTGGGGTGGCGCGAAGCGCCACCCCAACAGCTAGTATATATATATATATATATATATATATATATATATATATATATATATATGTATATATATATATATATATATATATATATATATATATATATATATATATATATATATATATATATATATAAAGCCTTAAAAAATGCTTTAAACAGGTCATGACTTCGAATTATGCTAATTTGCATAAATCAGGGTAACTTATGAGAAAGTACAAAAGAATTTTTTTTACGGTCGATCGTTCTGAATTTATCATATAGAGTGTTAATAAGTTAAAACAAAATTATGTGTGTGAATTCGAAATATGCCTAGAGGATGACCCAACGTCACAATTGCTGAAAGTAATGCGCCACTGGAAGAATAACAGACTGGACAATCAAATGTTCACAATTCAGTTGTACAAATTCGTGGACAATAAATGTCGAGTTCGATATCATCATACAAAATACAATTGACATACTTTTTGTCCCACAACCTGGACCATCCAACGCGACAAGATCAATCCGAGCAGCTAAAGCGAAAGAAGTTTAAGAAAATTAAGCACAACGAAATATGTAGTTTGAAGATAAGTGACAGCGAGAATCATCTATATATATATATATATATATATATATATATATATATATATATATATATATATATATATATATATATATATATATATATATATATATATATATATATATATATATATATATATATATATATATATATATATATATATATATATATATATATATATATATATATATATATATATATATATATATAAATATAAAAGGCTGCTACCTACCAATACAATGGGCCGAGCTCAGTCTCATGGCAATATTCATTTACCAGAATAGTGTCTCTGACTTGCAAACTGTACCATTTCATTTTTGGATCGCTTGATTCCCCATTATTACCCCTACATCTCTATATATTAATATAAGACTATCTAAATAGATATTTTAATATTTATACAGCAAATAGAAGGCTATACCAAAAGTTACTAGCTATTACATACTGAGAATAATACGTGATGAACACAATAATAAAACAAAAACCAAAAAATAAAATAAAAAGGATAATCCATAGTAAAGAATAAATTTTGCAATTAGATAAATATCCGAAAAACTTTCAATTGCAACTTACGAACCTACATAAACTTGAGTTCCACGTTCTTAAACGATATTGGCAAGTGCCTCAAAATGTCACACTTTGTTTTACCCCTCTCCTAACATGAAGGCTATAATCTCTCGTGTCCGAAGTACTGTAAAGAAACATTGTAAATTCTTCCTTCAATATATACTATATCTCATGTAATATGTGCTTCGGGAAGCTATTGCTGAATGATTATCAGTGTTTTTCATTTCTATTATTTGTAGGCGTTGATGACATTACATGTAAAATATGTACAGTGGCGATTGCCAAAAATAAACTTTGTTCCAAATTAGTAGACCTTAAAAGGGAAAGCAATCTGTTAAAAACAACATTCAAATGTGAAGATGAATTACAAAATTTGGAGAGGAATATCATGACTTGACAATTTTGTAAAGTTAGTTTCAGGCGGGGATTTTATTGTGGAACCAATTTAGTATTTGTTTGTTACAAAGCGTAAGGCGGTCGGTGCATGCATATCTTGTATTTTGAAACCTGTTAAATAACTTAGAGGGAAAGAGAAAGACAGAAAAACAGCGAATTTTTCAACTCTGGCAATCACAAATTCAAAGTATGCGAAAAAATCCCAAATATTTGTGTAAATTCATCTTTAAATGAATAAAATAGAAAAAAACAAGTTTTTTTTAACTGAAAGTTTTTTTTGACGAACAGAAATTATTCCGTATATGAAAGGGACTATCCCATCCTCAATCCGTGCTCTTTACGCTAAAGTTTTTTATTGTTTTAAAAAGTAGAATTGGGAGAAAGTCAAACTTTAGCGTAAAGAGCAGGATGTTGAATAGGGGACAGCCCCTTTCATATACAGAATAATTTATGTTCGTTTTTAGTTTTAACGTTGCTTCTTACTTTCAGGTAAAAAAAAATGTTTTTTTAATTTAATTTCTGAACGTTTTTGAATCAATGTAGGTTTGAATTTTGGCTCACCGTACATGAATAATTAAAATGAAATTTGCATATTAATTTTTTGCTTTTTTTGGCTAAATGACTTTCTCAAAGTTTCGATCTGACGATTTTGAAAAAAGGGGGGTGAGTGGGCCTAGTAGCCCTCCAATTTTTTTGGCTATTTAACAAGGCCACTAGAAATTTTAATTTTATTTACGAACGTTTTTATTAGTAATAAATAAACGTAACTTACGTAACGAACTTCTATATTTGTATGTGTTTTATTGCGTATATGAGGGGATTCGCCCCCTCGTGAATACCTCGCCCTTAACACTAAAGTTCGAATTGTTTCCAATTCGTTAAGATTGACCCCTGAATCATAAAGGTCGTTTAATTAGAATAAATAGCTCTTTTGGAATTACTATAAATACTTTAGCGTAAAGAGCGGAGTATTGAGGAGGGGAAGAACCCCCTCATAGACGTAATAATTTCAGTTCGTTTTAAGTTTAAATGCTGCTCCTTACTTTCAGTTGAAGATTTTTTTAATATTTAATTCCTCATTATTTTTTTTTAAATAATGCTGGAAAATCCAGCGCCCTCTTCATGAAAATTATCTTCCCCCATGATAAATTCCTCCATGGAAAGGTCATCCCACCTAATCCCCTCCCTCAGTCCCCCCCCCCCACCAAAACCAGAAAAAATCTCCTCTGAAAACGTCTGTATACTTCCCAATAACCAATGCTATATGTAAACAATGAGCAAAGTTCATAATTTGCAGCCCTTCCCCCGGGGACTGTGGGGAATAATTCGTCCTCAAAGACATAGTTATTAGATTTTTCGACTCTGTGAACAAAATGGCTATCTCAAAATTTTGATTCGGTGACTTTGGGAAAAAATGAGCGTCGGAGGGGGTCTAGTCACCCTCCAATTTTTTCGGTCACTTAAAAAGGGTACTAGAACTTTAAATTTGATTTCCGTTAGAATGAGCCCTCACGAAACATTTGAGGACCGATGGGTCGGTACGATCACCCCTAAAAAAACAACAAATAAACACGCATTCGTGATCTTTCTTCTGGGAAAAAAACAACAAAACTTCACATTTTTGCAGATAGGAGCTTGAAACCTCTACAGTAGTGTTCTCTAATACGCTGAATCTGATGGTGCGGTTTCACCACACCATGGGTGTTTCCCCCTTTTTTGAAAATAAGGCAAATTTTCTCTGGCTCGTAACTTTTGTTGGGTAAGAATAAACTTGATGAAACTAATATATTTAAAATCAGCATGCAAATCCGATTCTTTTGATGTATCTATTGGTATCAAAATTCCGTTTTTTAGGGTTTTGGTTACTATTGACCCCGGTCGCTCCTTACTACAGTTCGTTACCACGAACTGTTTGATCGGCTCAATTGCCAAATATAGAAACTCTATAGAAATATAGAAGTGACAATGCGTATACCTATCATTCTTCTCGTGGTTAATTTATTTTTGTTTGTTTGTTTGTCTGTGTGTGTGTGTGTGCGTGTATGCGTTTTTGAGTATGAGCCACAAGTATGGATGAAAATGATTTTGTCATTTTGTGTCTATAATTCTGTAGAATTTTAGTGAAATAAAAAAATGGCACTTGGATGGTAAATGTCTTATCTATCAAGTTGTTCATTTATTGCCGCATCATATAATTTTTTTTGTTAGCTTTTTCAGCTTAGTGGGAGAAAAGACATAGAGAAGTGACAGAATACATAGAGAATATATAATTTGGGCTATATATTTGCATATTAGGCGGGGGAGGGGGGTAAAGTATTTGGACAGTGTGAAGTTAGAAAGCAATTCTTGCTACATAATATGCAGAATAATTGTTTCTAACACATTAGGCATGTAGGCCCGCTTTTCGTTACCCCCACCCCCTCCCTACTGTGCAAACATAGTAGAAAGTTTGTTTCTAAAGTATTATATTTTTATATTACTTTAGTGTATTTCATTAGGATTCAGCGTCAGAGAAGCATATTAGATGAATATTAGGTATGGCGCATATCATAAAAGCACAGAAAAGTAGTAAAATAAAAGTAACTAAAAAACAAAAACAAATTAGAAATAAAAATAAGATCATAAAAGGCTAGTAGATTTTACTTTTAATGGTTCGATTATTCTCGAAAGAGAACAAAATCGGAAAGACCTTTAGAATAACCTTTTATATGCCTGCCTCATGTGTGCACACATTTTATAAAGTAATTAAGTGAAGTTCGTTCACTCTTACTTTTTTAGTTTTAAGTGTTTGTTGAATAAGAAGAACTTAATATCGAAAACCTGTTCATTAAATAAAAGCTTGTTGTTTATTACTATAGTGATGGTGTAGAAGTATTCTACTATTTATAAATAATTACTGCTTAGGAGTATGTGAAGGTTAAAAGATCACTTTCCTTTTAATTATCCTTCCGAGTATTCATAGTTTGACAAAATGATCATAGTTACGGCTGAAGGGAAGCATATTCTCACCTCCAATTAGGTAGTAAAATATGGTTTTTATTATTTCTTGATTAATGACTCTTTTTATTTGAGGGACTTTATACTATGTACAATTTTCATGCCTCAGTACGTCGCTTTTTATGAAGTTTCTCGGTACTTTGATTCGTAAATTTTTACGAATTTACTGTAAGGAACATATTATCAGATAAAGCTCGTTCCAAAAGGGGTTCTAGTTATTTTTTCTCTCTTTAATTGAGTGTTTGATGCTTATTCTTAGTAGCTTGACAGCCTAAGTAGAAACTTGAGAAAAAATAATGAAAAACCGATTTTTATATACATATATAATAAAAGTATTAATTTCCAAATGTTTTGGTTATTTTTTTTTACACTAGTATTCATTGCTGATCCTTGATAAAAAAAAAACAAATAGCGCGTCTTCTGATGATTTTAATTGAGGCCAACATGGGAAAATGTACCAACCCGATGACGCCCTTTGGTGCACATTATCACACCTAAGAGTTTTCCAACCTTTTCTCCGCAAAAGTAAATTAATAAGTTAAAAATTATCGTTGTTCTTTATTTGAACAGCGAAAATTTGCCATTCATTGTTATTTTGCGATGTTCCATGGGAATTCCCATCCTATGACACTCAATGGCTGACACACAGCACCCTCTGGCACTCTCATCATCCCACAGACATTTTTCAGATATGTTCATAATAAAAATCATGTTTTACGTCCATCGATTCGTATATTAGCAATCTACCCCCCCCCCCAACTGATGCCCCCGCGGCAATTCACGCCACCGCAGAAAATTACAGATGGCACACAATAACCTTTGGCGGACATTTTTACACGTGTGGCATTTTTCGGGCATTTTCCTGTCGATCGATCGCTTAAACTTAATAAAAAAAAACCAATAGCGTTTCTTCTGATTGTCCATGACAATTGAAGCTAGCATGGCACAATGTACCAGCCCGATTACACCTTCTGGTACAGATTATCACACCTATAGGTTTTTCAACCTATCTCCTACAAAAATAACCTTATAAACTAAAAATGATCATTGTTTTTTTTTATTTGAACAGCGGAAACTTAACGTTTCATTGTTAGATTGTGATGTCCCATGGCAATTCCCAGCCTATGACACTCAATGGATGACACACAGCACCTTCTGGCACATTCATTATACCAAAATTATTTTTCAGATATTTTTACGATAAAATGATGTTTTACATCCATCGGTTTGTTTTTCACATGTCACACCTTCCCCCCCCCAACTTGATGACCCCATGGCAGTTCACGCCACCTTGGCAAACTAGGGATGGCACACGACACCCTCTGGCGCACATTATCATACCTAAAGGTTTTTCAACCTTTTTCCTACAAAAATAACTATAAACTAAAAAGGACCATTGTTTTTTATTTGAACAGTGGAAACTTGCCACTTCATTGCTAGATTGCGATTATCTATGGAGATTCCCAGCCTGTGACATATTTTAGGGTTTTAATTAAAAAAAAATAATTTTAAAGTTTTTAATTTCAGATTTTATAGTTTTAAATATTTTACTTTTAAAATTTTGATCTTAGTTTCTTTTTTCGGGTTTTAAAATTTTTGTTGTAAATTTCTATTCGGAAGTTTTGGTTTGTTAGTCTTAGGCTTTTACTAGTTTTTTTCCATTAAATTCTCAGTTTTAAATTCTTAATTTTAAATTATTAGTTTTGAAGTTAGTTTTAAATTGTCAATTTTAAAATTTTAGTTTTTTAAAGTTTCCGTGTAAAAGTTTAGTTTAAAATTTTAAGTTCTATATTATCAGTTTTAAAGTCTAGATTTCATTTTCTCTTAAACTAAAAGGCAGTTTTAAAAGGTATATTTTTTTTTACAAATTTTTACGCCTAAAGTTTTAAAGTTTTGATTTTGAAGTTTTGGTTTTAGGATTTTAATTTTATGATTTTAGACAAAGTTTTTGGTTTCAAATTAGGAATAATTGACCTACATCAACCTAGGGTAAACTAACCTAACTTAAAAGATCTAAACCTTAAAACTAGCATAAATGAAGTATTTTAAGTTTTATAACAATTATTTTTTATTTTATTTTGTGGGAATCTTCACTAAAGACTTTGTGATTAAAACGTTAAAACTGAAAGATTTTACAGCTAAAACTTTTAAGCTAAAATTGTTGGACTAAAATATTAAAATTACGATTTTAAAACTAGAATTTTAAAACTACTTTAACTTCAAAAATATAAGTTTTAAGCGCAGTTTAAAACTAAAAAATTAAAACATTAGAACTAAAACTTTAAAAGTAAGACCTTAAAACCCCAAAAAAACTTTTTAACACTATTACTTTAAAACTAAAAACTTGAAACGAAAAGTCAAAAACTGAAATTTCAAATAAAATCTTTAGGGGTAAAACTTCAAAATTAAAAACGAACTTTCAAAACTAAAGCTTTTAAACTAAAGAGAGCCTTAAGACCCAAACTTTCAAACCGACAATTTAAAGCTAAAACTTCTAAAACTAACTTTAAAATTGAAACTTTAAAATTAAAACTTAAGAACTGAAAATTTAAAGCAAAAACTACGGGCAAAGGCTTAAAACTACAACTCCAAATCCAAAAGAAACCAAAACTTCAAAATAAAAGTTTTTAGCAAAATTTAAGCCCCCTCCCCCCAAAAAAAACTAAACTTTAAAGGTAAAACCTTAAAACCGAAAACTTGTAAAAACTATTACTCTAAAAATAAAACTTTAAAAACGCAAACTTTAACCTATAACTTATATTAAATCTGAAGAAATTTTAATCAAAAAGTTTTAAGTTGAAAAAAATTTAATGCCTAAACTTTAAAACTGGTAATTTACAACTTTTAAATCTAAACTTTTAATATAGAAACTTTTAGAAAAACTTTCAAAGCTGAAGCTTGTAAAATGAAAATATTATTATTGGAATCCAATTGGAATCCAAAAAAACTTCGTGACTAAAATCTTAATTCCCATACTTTTAAAACTTAAACCTTTAAAATTAGAACTTTAAAACTAAAATCTTATAACTAGACTTTAAAACTAAAACTTAGAAATAAAAGTTTAAAACTAATACTTAAGAACTATAGAAGTAGAATATTAAATCTAAGACTTTAAAACGAAAACCTTAAAACCAAAGACCCTTTAAAATTATTGCTTTAAAATTAAAGACTTCTAAAACTAAAACTTTAAATTTAAAACTTTAAAAGTAAAGCCATAAAAAAAGACTTTAAAGTAAAACCTTAAAATTGGAAGGAATTTTAAGATCTACGCTTCAAAACTAAAATCTTTAAAACTATAAACTTTAAAATAAAATCTTACAAAACTAAAGCTTTATATAAAAGAATCAAGGTCTAATCTTTAAATCTGATAATTTGCAAGCAAAAAACTTCATGTTTAAAACTTGAAAGGTAAAAATTCTGAAACAAAACCTTTAAACTAAATTTACTGGTAATTTAAAACTTGAAGTTTTAAAAGTAAACTTTAAACCTGAAACTTTAAAACAAAACCGTAAAATTGGCAATTTAAAACCAAAGCTTCTAAAACTAACTTGGAATTGATTCTTTAAAATAAAATTTTTAAATTAAAACTTTAAAACTGAAAATTTAATGCAAAAAAAAAATATCCGTGAAACCTTGAAACTAAAACCGCAAAACCAAAATTTCAAAATAAAAGTTTAAAAAAAATTTAAAGCCAGAAATAAAATAAAAAAAATGTTAAAACTAGAACTTTTAAGGGAAAACCGAAAACTTTTAAATGTATCGCATTAGAAATAAAATATTTCAAAATTCAAACTTTAAGATTAAAACTTTCAGATTAAATCTTAAAAAATTTAAATTCAAAATATTTAGATTAGAAAAGAAAAAGAACATAGGCATAAACTTTAAAACTGATAATTTGAAACCTAAAACTAAACTTTAATACTGATACTTTAGGAAAAACTTTCAAAGATAAAAGTTGTAAAATAAATATAAATAAGATCTAAACTTTAAAACTACTGATTTGAATCCAAAAACTTTGTGATTAAAACCTTTAAAATTAGAACTTTTAAAAATTAATATGTATAACCCGGCTTTAAAACTAAAACTTCAAAATTTAAGCTTAAAACTATCAATAAAAAAGTAAAACCTTAAAGCTAAGACTTTAATTCGAAAGCCTTAAAACCAAAAACTTTAAAACTATTATTTTAAAACTTAAAAAAATTTGAACTAAAACTTTAAATTTAAAACTTTAAAAGTAAAGCATCAGAAAAAACTTCTAAAAATAAAATTTGGAAATTGAAAGAAACTTAAAGATCTAAAATTTAAAATTAAAATATTTAAAAACTACAAACTTTAAAATAAAATCTTTTAAACTAAAACTTTTAAAATAAAAGAATTAAGGTCTAAACTTTAAATCTGATAATTTGAAACCAAAAACGTTATGTCCATAACCATAAAACTATAATTTTTGAAACAACCTTTAAAACTAAAACTTTAAATGTGAAATTCTATAATTAGAAGCACTTTTAAAACTATCTTTTAAATTAAGAGAAAATGAACCCTAGACTTTAAAACTCAAAATTGTAAGACTAAACTTTAAAACCGAAACTTCAATAAAAAAATTTGAAAAATTAAAAATTGACGATTTAAAACTAAAACCTCTGAAACTAACTTCAAAATTGAAAAATTAAAACTTTAAAACTGAAAATTTATTGAAAATAACGGATTAACCTTAAAAATAAAACTAAAAAACCAAAACTTCAAAATAAAAGTTTACGACAAAAATTTTAAAGCCAGAAAGAAGGGAACTTTAAGATCTAAACCTTAAATACAATCTTTAAACTATAAACTCTAACATAAAAACTTTTGAAACATGGCAATTCACAGGCTGTGAATTGCCATGGAACATCACAATCCAACAATGAAATACCAAGTTTCCGCTATTCAAATAAAAAAACAATGGTCATTTTTAGTTTATAAAGTTATTTTTTGCGATAAATTTTGTGGAAAAATCCTTAGGTCTGATAATGTGCACCAGAGGGTGTCGTCGGGCTGGCACATTGTGCGACACTGACCTCAATTGACAGGAGTTCTCATAAGAATCGGGATTATGCGTTTTTTATTAAGTTTATATGATCGACTCCAGTGTAAACAGATATTTTTGTAGGAAAATGTTTGAGAAATCCTTAGGTGTAATAATGCACGCCAAAGGGTGTCGTATGCCATTTGTAGTTTGCCACGGAGGCGTAAATTGCCATGGGGGGCTTCACGTTGGGAGTGACTTACGAATAACGAAGTGATGGATGTAGAACATGATTTTTATCCTGAAAATGTCTGAAACATGCCTTTGGAATGATTAGGATGCCAGAGGGTGTTTTGTGTCATCCATTGAGTGTCACAGGCTGGGAATTGTCATGTAACATCGCAATCTAACAATGAAATGGCAAGTTTCCGCTGTTCAAATAATACTTGTCATAGAGTTAGTCATAACTCTGTCATAGAGTTAGTCATAGAGCTTACTTGTCATAGAGTCAAGTAAGCATCTTCTGTTATAGACTCAACACCACCTGCCTCTGATAGAGTGAGTTCTCGTCTAAGTTCTTCTCGGTCATTTTTTTCTAAAATTATCGCCACAACCAACTTCCATCATTAAGATTCATAGAAATAATAGTTTTCATCCCAGAATAAACTTTAAACGGCGATTCATCCTCACTTGACAGTTTTTTTTAACGTGTTTTTAAATTTTCGGTTACTCTGGGCTAAGGTTCATCATGCTTAGTTAATTATTACCGCGAAACAAATTCTACTATTCTGGCAAAGAGTACTGTGAAAAGAACAAAGAGTTCACGTTAGAAAATGTTTTGACTCACAAACTTTTTGTTCTTCTAAATTCCTTAAAATTTCGTACAAAAGGAATAATCGGATTTTACGTTCTTTTATTGGCTTTAAATTTGACATAGGATTAACAAGTTAAAAGTCGAGGTTGTTTATTTTTCCTTCCTGAATCCGCTTAATAAATAATATGATTTGCTGGAAAAAAAAAGTGACGGGTTAGGATAAAAAAAAAAAATGGAATTAAAGTTTACTTTTCAACGCAGAAGTAAAGGAGATCGCTCTTTTTCTATTTGATATGGTAAACTGAAAAGAGAAAAGCCTAATGAAAGCACAAGCTGTATTTTTTTTTTCAAGATCTGTTTTACCTTTGCTTTACATTGGATAAAAGATAAAAGAACCATATTTTGCCGAAAGGGCACAGTAATTGTTTTTGTCCACATTTTTTTAAACTAGACTACTACATCCTAGCCTAACTATTTTTTTTGTTATTAAAAATATATAAAAATAATAATCTACGAAACTACAGTCTACTGAAAAATTTTGGTTGGATCTAAAAACTTCGACTTTAATCAAAATTGTACTCTTCCGTTTCTTGATTTTGTTAGCAGTGATTGAATTTACTGATAGGCCGGTTGAAACAAGGCAAAATGCATGGTAAACATATAATTTGGGTTATATGTTTGTACATTAGGGGAGAGGGAGGGTCAGGGGTAAAGTAAAATGGAAACACCTTCCAAATTTGTTCACTACAATTTTTTTTGCATAATATGAAGTAAGGATCGTTTTCTTAACATGTTTCCTTCTCAATAGCCCCAATTCAAGTCTTATATCATGTCTTATTAGTTTGTTCTTGTAGAGCTGGGTAGCGCTACACATTCAGTGGAGCTAGTAGGTTGAATTCCTACTCATTTAGATTTGAATTTCTGTCTTATCCGTTCCTCGTATTATTTTATCTCTTCTCTAAAAAGAAGACAAAAGACAAACTAAGTATATCACTTTGATCTGAGACAGCAAGAAACGAATCAAAAAGTTAAGACTTAGAAATTGTGAACACTATAAATCATTATTTTCTTTTGAATATGCTGTTAGAAAGGTAAAAATGACTGTCGCTATCATTAGAGTAAATTGTTTAAGGAACTGTAAAATTTTGTTACATACCATTAAAATATTTTAAATCTTCTGAAATAAGCATCTTATTACTTAATGTTCTTTTTTCACTTTTTTATTATTTGCGATACAAATCCTTTATTCTTGGGAACTTTCTTTTGAAAATACGGTAAGAAGTCAAATTCTTTGATTCTATGCCAAAATTCAGCCGAATATTTCTGCTTTATTTTCTTATTTTGCTGCATGCATGGTTCGTAATAAGAAATTTAATGACGTAGGGTAATATCTCTCAAACTTTTGACATACATGCACCGCTTTCTTTAATTTTTATAACGCTGATCACCGTAAAAAAATTGATACATTTAAAGAAGAACCAATATTAGACCTTTTTCCGGTACACGCACGAAATAAAAGGTATGAAATTATTTATAATAAAATATAAATAAAATTTATATCGTGAGCAAAATTTATTTGGATCAGTGAGAACAACAGAACTTCTTGTGCTAAGACGACTGATTGTTGGGAATGGTATCTCTGGATGTCAATTTAAATCTGAGGTGATTTTACTCGTCCGACCCTGTTTCTTTTATGGTGTAGGTAAATATCCCCACATAAATCGGGTGCAGTGCTCACCTCCGCCAAACTGTTCTCGTAGCCTACCGCTGGGGGTATATGTACCGTAACTCGGGAAACACTGACGTAGATGACAAATTGAATGCTAACCGAACAGGTTCATCTATGCTGAAAATCTTTAGTCTGTTCTTCTTTTTGGTAAGATTTCTTTTGAGTTTAATAGAACTATTCGTTTTTTTTCGAATTCATGCATAAACATACCTAGTTCGGGGTTAGAAAACCAATAGAAGCAGCAGTACTTCGGCTTATACTGTTGTGTAATAATGATAAAAGTAATGCCGTTGTTCTTGAGAGATTAGGCTCTGCTACAGGAGACAGAGAATTAGAATTGTTAGAAATTAGTTTGAAAAGTCTGCAGCAACGCTAAATGTCTTCTCATCTGCACGGTCTGCTAATGTTTTGTCTTTGCAGATCGAAATACTACTATTACAAGCTTCTATCTCTTCTAATTTTCGAAAATAGTGCCTTGAATCTCAACTCTGGTTGATCAACAACGAAAATTTTCTTTTTTTCTGTCGAGCAGGTAGTACACAATAATCTACCTTGACACCATGAATAAGCAAATACGGTATACGGATTTCATATCCACATAGTTGGCTATCATGAAATAAATCGATTTTGACGTTTCTGAAATGACGAATGGTTAGAGCTCTTGATGTAAAAGAACTAACTTTTTGTAGTTTATAGCATCTATAGATATTTTGACAGCTGTTCACTTAAGCTTTTTGTCTAATTCTGGATCTCATTTCTCTACAATTTCCTGAAGGAAGTTGTAGACAGAAGATGGTGGCACCGGTTTATAGTTAGAGGGAACTGTGATAGGAGGGAATGTTTACTAAAGCAAGATTCATGGGCCATCTATAACGATGGTATTTTCTAGGCGAACTTGAGAATATTCTGATTTTTCATGTTTTGTTTTTATTCATCGCTGACCATCTATGATCAAAGCTGTGTAATAAGTGTTATTGATTGGAAATTTTGATTCATATGAATACATTGTTATGGTGATTCTGAACTGGAATAAAATTTAATCCCTCAGGGAATTATTTTCAAACCGCTAGCCGTAACGGGAAGGAATGAATGAGTTCCAAGAGAGAATAGTCAGAGAACGTCAACAGTCGTCCTTCAGACCATGTCTTTCCGGTTTATAAAAAGTTTTTTTTTTTTGTATGTCTAAACCTAGAAATACGTGAAAAATTAAATTTGCCTATTTTGTTGTTTTAATGATTTAGACGTGGGAGCTCCCCGAAATAAAACCTTCATCAAAAGCACAAATCAGAAGCACATATGTCTAAAGCCTTTCTTATTTTTCAAATGATTCCTATCCTATGACAACTCGAAAAGTTCTCTGTTTCAAAGACAATCCTGATTTTGTGATTGGGCAAGATTGGGGGACTACATACGGTGTATCTTTAGGTAAGTTCGCTCATATAGTATAGTCAATCTAAATTAATTTTAGGGTTATCTCAAACAAATTGCAATAGTTTTGATTTTGGTATCTTTTGAACCGGAAAAATTTCTCTATACTATATAAAAAATAAGCCAAAATCGGTCGAGGCAAAATTGATTTTATTTTTTTTTCTAAAACGAAGACCTACAAAAAAAATTAATTTGCCCTTTTAAAAAGTCGGTAATAGTAAACTCTGGTACATAGATCACGAATATGGACTCAGTTCTGTGTTTTGACCATCCCTGAGTTGTTTTCCCCTCCCCCCACACACAAATACGCGCCAGATAAAGTGTCTATGAATATACGTTGGAATTACACGAAGTCGGATCCACGCAGATAAAATTTGCACTTTTTATGCCGAGAGGCTTAGAAAAAGTCGTGCCCCACACACCCAGTCAAATAAATGCTTTGCACATATCTCAAAATTGTCCTTCGTCTGCTGTGTTCTTCAACGCTTTCGGTGAGAAATTATTCAATAGATGCAGTGATGTGCATTATTCAGGTGGCCCATTTTGCTGACATTCAAGTTTGAAAGAACTTGTAAGCAGTTTACTTACTGATCAGTGTTGGCTTCTAGTCAATTTTTTAGTTACATTCAAGATCCAAGGTAGGTTTTGCCAAGCTGAAATTGGAGCGTAGCTAAATAGTGATAGGACATGATGGGTATGTTTTGCTATGAGCTGTCAAAAGTAAGGATACATTTTATTTTCGATAAATACTGCTTCTCTACTAGAATGATTGAAATGTAAGGGGGATAACATTATATGTACGGTATTACAAGAATATCTTGTAAATGCTTTAAAAGTATTTGAAGAGATTGTTATTATTCATACTGTAAAGCAATCAGCTTCTAATGCACGTGGAACCCGTCTTACAAAGGGTAGGTCGGGGTTGAACCATACACTCTTCATCACCCAGATACCATTTGGTGAAAAATTATTCAAAATTAATAAGAGTGCCATCTAGCCTTCATGTCTTAAGGAATGATTCCTAGTGTGGTGTATAACTGCAAAAACTGGTTTAGTTTGGCCAATATTTTTCTGGCACCTTGAACATTGGTGTTTGGAAACAATTTCATTTGCAAACAATTTCCGACATACTCCCTTACTTCGCAGCAGCTTATCACAACACTACATGAAATCCACGAGGCTATACCTGCAGCAGAGGAACAGACCTGAACATACAAGCCCAACACTTTTCTAGTCTTTCGGAAAAGGTTTACACGTTGCGAGAAGATCGGATATCTACATGTTTGGTCATAGACCAGAACCGATGAGAAATATGAAAACTGCAACCGGATTGACTAGAGATAGAGGAATGACAGAGGCACAGAGACTTCAGTGGGTAATGGGACTTTCATCTTGTGCTGATATTTGTCTTTTGATGCAAGCACTGACGGACATTTCGTATCATACAAGTGACCAACATAAAGAGTCTTGTATTTCAAGGCAGCAGAGGGACAGCAAAGACCCACAAATTGTTACTGACTTTTTCAAGCAGATGTTTCCTTTCGAGGGTGATCCGCTATAGCTCCGGAGCCTTGCTACTGGCATGACTGCTGCAGAAAACGTAAGCACAGATAAAGCATTTGAAGTCGGGAAGAGGATTCTTGACGGAAGTGTAGGGAGATCTCTGAAGAAGCTTTCGTTCAAATGGAAGTATCAGGCAGTCTTATGATGACGAAGCGAAAAATGGGGAAGGAATCCACCGTTTAGAGCCTTCATTATGTTTCAGCATCTTCTAACTACGAGTATATCCAGATGAATCTTCACTTAAATATGAACTGTCTCCTATCCTGCGTCATATTTTGATGATTCTGCCACGTTCCAATAGTCAAATAAACCAGAGCTAGCAAAAGCTATCAAGCGACTGTCAGAAATTGATACTATTGGGAGAAAAATTGTCCGAACTGTACCTACGTCTTAAACGGGGAGCTTTGCATCACAGGATTCTTTAGACGAAGAAAGAAACATATTCAGAGATCTTAGACCGATACTAGAACTACGTTTCGGTCAAATATCCAGACGCCATTAACGTCTTTGATGGCTAGGACATAGCTGCTTCGACGAAAGATATGACTCATCTTAAGCAAAACCGTGTCACTGGATGGAAAGTTTTATTTAGCCCAGAAATGAGACTGACCACCAAAAAAGTAGAATTTCTTTCGTGCAAAAAGAATAAAGGCCGTTTCGTCAATATATTTTCTGATTATTTACGAGGCAAAGGTCTGAAAACCATCCAGCTAAACCTGATGCTGACTTGCTTATTGTGCTTACAGAGGTTGAGTTTTCGAAGACTTGGGACACTGTTGTTATTGGTGACGATATCTACTTGTTAGTGTTGTTAATTTATCACTGTATTCCTGACAAGTCCACCTTCACAGTGAGTCTAAGCCAACCAATTCAGGTGCAACTTGGGATATCGAAGCAATTATTAAGAAGATTTGGACCGAAACCTACAAGATGTTTCCTTTTGCTCATGCAATTCTTGGCTGTGACGCAACTTCCCGTTTACATGGACTTGGCACTGGGATTGTGTTTAAACGGCTGAGAGACAAGAAACAGCTTATGGAAAATGTTTCAACGTTTTCTAGAATTGATGCTTCGAAAGAAGAGATTAAAGCAGCGGGAGAGGCTTCACTTTCTATATTTTACGGTTGAAAATCTACTGATAACCTTGACAGTTGCCGACACCGAGTCTTTCAGCAGAAAGTAGCAACTTCTACAACTGTGGTCCATCCTCAAGATCTATCTCCTAGTTCAGGAGCAGAAATTAAAATCAGTGATTTAGCTAGTTTTGAGAAGTTACTTGTTGGATTCTAAGAATTTGGGGTGGTCACGTTTAGGGTGGAGGGGGGAGTGTAAATGGACATGTATATGATTTCTTTACTTCATTAGCAATCCATTTTTTCGTATGAATTCATCTTCACGTAATATTGCTCTCAGGCCTATATCGACGCTTGATTTATGGGTGGGAGGGAAGGAGGGAACTGAATGTGGGCATTTAAAACAACAACAAAGTGCATATTTGTGATCTACGTACCAGATTTATCCGTTACAGATTTTCTATATGTGCAAGTTAAGCTGTTTTTAAAAAGTATTTGTTTTTGAAGAAAAGACGAAAAACGGTCAATTTCCCTCGTCCGATTTTGTCCCACTTTGTATGTGTTGTAGAGAACTTTTTTCCGGTTTGAATGGTACCAAAACCAAGACTATTGCAATTTGTTTGAGGGTAAATCTTAGGATTGACTGTACTGATTTGAGCAAATTGATAATATCTGTATTTCATTCATCTCTTCTGAAATATTCATTGTGACATCGTCAGGAGTTGATCAAACGTTGGAGTGAAGTTAAGAAGCCTTAAGATATAGGGAAGAGTACTGATCTCTACATCGTTGGTAGAGTTAAACATCACTGGATTGAGCATAAAGTGGTTTAAATACGCACGATCTTCTCTGAAAGGTTATCTGTCAGTGGTGTTTGATAACATTATTGCCAAGCTTTCAGTTTGTCTCGGCCCCCACCTGTATGATTACGATTAAACGGGAAAGCTTGAATAAGGGTTTAACCGTTTGAAATGATTTCAGTATCACATTAATAATGTTGCTCTGGATTTAAAATATATTTAGTTTGAGTTGACCCATTTCAAATACAGTAGTATAATCCAGTTGAATAATCCAGCTTTTTGGTCTCATGGATAGTTCCTTTAAAATGACTTGTTAAATAATTTGGTATTCTAATGGTTTGAACACATGAAGACATGAAGTTTAAACAACAGAAATGGAATAGGAAGAACTTCCGGAATATAAGTATAAAAGATAATCGAAAAAAGATAATAATAAAAAAAAACCTTTCGGAAACATAATTATGCTTGTGATATTTTTTTTGTATTGTGCGATGGGTTTTGGAATTATAATTCTAGATAAGGGGTTACAGACTATTTTTATTTATGCACAATCATGTGGCTCCGACAGTGCGTGCAAACCCTGTCACTTGGGCCTTCAACTCTGCTTCTTGTCCCTTTTATCCATTATCTGGTCCAATATATGGGCCTCTGGTCATGCCTCTATTTGTCATGTGTGCAAGAAGTAAAATAGTTCATAATCCCTTTTAATTTTAATACTGGTAAGATAAGTCATGTCGAACTTACTGAATTCTAAATGTTGATATTGCTACAAAAAAGAAGCTTGTAATATTTGATTTTGATCAAGTTCAGGAAGTTATAGTATGTTAATTAATCAAAGTCGTACAAGACATATATGGCTAAGTGTGGTTGGATATTAGATACCAAAAAAGTGTAGCTTCTGTTGAATCACCTTTGGTAACAACCTCTTTTAAAAAAGTTGCCTTTGGTTTTTCTGGATCTTCAAATCTCATTATTCTATTTACGGATTTTGAAATGTTGGACTGGATTATGATGAGCAGCAAACACAAGGAAGCATAAAATATTGTAAATAAAAATAACTTTTGATTGGTAGGAAACCGTGTTGAGGAGCTTCACAGCACTCAAACACAGCCCACGCTTCTTAAATAAGTTTTATGTGTTTTTTTTTATTATTTTTATTCATCAAGTTGTCGGGAATGAACGCCGTTCTTTTTGGCATTTTTTTTCTATTTTTGTTTGAGCAAATAAGGAGTCAAATGCTCTTTTCTTATGGAGGAGGGGGGGTCAAACCGGGTAGCCCACATTTACCAAACATCACGCAATATAGTGCTGTGAAACAAGGGCCAACTCGGATTTTCGTAACCGTCTTTGGAAACACCTTGAGCATGAAAAAGTACCTTGTCAACAAGTGGTAGACAGGGCAAGGCTTCAATTGAACCTACTGCTGTTCACTCTGACAGTCTTTCGTCAACCAAACCTCATGAGCATTTAGAATTTTTTGCAAATTTCAATTTGTTTATTCTCTTTTTTTTTGCAAGTGAAGGACTATTCTGTTCATTAGTCCATATCTAGGTTTTTGCAATTTTTGAAAATTATCCTGTCTCATCTTAAGACCTCGACGTCACCACATTTTTGCAGGGTCAATGTTTTATTTATAATTCTTTTGATATTTCGAGTATGTTCCCCCGCTTTTTTAAAAGAAATAAATTGTTTATAAAAAAAATGTCGTTTCGATGACTGGTCCATTTTCTCAGGAAGTATCAAATCAAACAGTTCGTAAACGAAGTGTAAGGAGCGACCCGACTCAATAGTAACCGAAACTCTAAAAAACGGATACCAATAGATACATCAAAAGAGTCAGATTTTTATGCTGACTTCAAATATATAAGTTTCATCAAGTTTAGTCCTACCCGTCAAAAGTTACAAGCCTGAGAAAATTTTCCTTATTTTTTCGAAAAAGGTATAACATCCCCTAAAAGTAATAGAATCTTAATGAAAATCACACCATCAGATTCAGCGTATCAGGGAATCCTATTGTAGAAGCTTCAAGCTCCTATCTGTAAAAATGTGAAATTATGTGAAGCTACAAAAATTTTCTGAAGCTACAATGTGAAGCTACAAAAATGTGAAATTTTGTATTTTTTTTGCCAGAAGAAAGATCACGGATGTGTATTTATTTTATTTTTTTTCCCAAGGGTGATCGTATCGACCCAGTGGTCCTAGAATATCATGTAAAGGCTCATTCGAACAGAAACTAAAAGTTCTAGCGCTCTTTTTAAGTAACCACGAAATTGGAGGGCAATTAGGCCCCCTACCAAGCTCAATTTTCCCCAAAGTCACAGGATCAACATTTTGAGATATCGATTTTGTTCAGCATATTCGAAAAATCTAATAACTATTTCTTTGAGGATAAAGTAATCCCCCAGAATCCCTGGGGGGGAGGGCTGCAAGTTATGAACTTTGCCCATTGTTTACATATAGTATTGATTACTGGGAAGTATACAGACTGTTTCAGGGGGATCTTTACATGGAGGAATTTTTCATGGGGGAAGATAATTTTTACATAAAGGAGGCGCCAGATTTCTCAGCATTATTTTCAAAAAAATCAGAAATTATTATATATATGAGTTTTCAAAAAAAACTTGTTTTCTCATTTAATTCTTGATGGTTTTTTAGATAATACTGGGGAATCCGGCTCTCCCTCCATTGAATATTCTCTTCCCTTCGACTATGTTGAACAAAATGGTTATCTTAAATTTTAGGTTGGGTGACTTTGGGGTAAAAATTATCGTGGGAGGGCGGCTAGCTGCCGTTCAATATTTTTGGTTACTTAAAAAGGGAACTAGAACTGTTGAGCTCAGGCCAAATGAGACCTCTCGATCTTATTTTGATCGGTACTTTTTATTTTGATGAACTTCCCATATTATGAATAAGCATCAAAATTCGATTCTTTCGTTGTAAATATTCTTATTTAGAATCTGTTTCAGGGAGTTTCGGTTGCTATTTAGCCGCATCGTTCCTTACTTACAGTTCATTACCACGAATTGTTTGATTTTCCCTAAGATTGCCTGCTGCTTTGGGAGCGTTTCCTTTTTTTCGAAAATACGACAAATTTTCTCAGATTCTTAGCTTTTAGTAGGTGATAATAAACTAAATAATATTTATATATATAGACGCAGCATAAAAAGCCAATTCTTTTGATCAGGGACATAATTGGTTATGGGGTAGTGGGGGAAAGGGAACTGTCCCTCTCAGACCTAGGTTTGCCCCCTCCCAGACCCAGTTTGCCTCAGACTACATTTATTGCTGATTGGTCTTCTTTGGAGCAAAATCATCGTTGGATGCAATAAAATTGCAGAAAACAACACTTTCCCATTGCACTGTCTTATAATTTAGCGGAAATCTCAATCTCTTAAATTAAAAGGAACTTTTAATTTACGTTCAAAGTAACTCTCTTCCTATTTTCTAGGCCTTCAGTTTGATACAATTATCCCTCAGAAAACAGAAAAATAAATAAACATACATGTATCATCTTTTTTCTGTAAAAAAAGTGCAAAATTCTACATTTTGTAGGTTGGAGCTTGAAACCTCTATGAAAGGGGACTCTGATACGGTAAATCTAATAAAATTATTTTTACTAAGATCACTTGCTTTTATGATCACCCCTGGAAAAAACTAAACAAATAAACATACATCCATGATCGTTTTTATGGAAAAAACAAGCAAAATTCAAAATTTTGGAGATTGGAGCATGAACCCTCAACGGTAGGGTCTCTGATAAGTTGAATTTAATAAAGTGATTAAATAAAAAAAAAAATAAAAAATCGAAAGGTTGTATTTCCATAATTGTAAATTTTCAGAAGAGCAAAAAAAAGCCTCACAACTTTTTTTATTTCCATCTGATAACCGTAAAATAAAAAAGGATTGATATATACAAACAATAAACATGAAATCGTTTTTGTTTTACGGTTATCGGAGATGAAGTAAAAAAGTTGTGAGTTTTTTTTTACCCTTCTGTAAATTTACAATTATGGAGATATGACCTTTTGATACCCGGCTGACGATTGTCTGTAACCCCTGATGAATATTTTTATTTAGTGACAATATCTCTCTAGTCTTAGTGTTTTTCCGGCTTTCATTGAACCTAGGTACAGACTTTTGTTTTCAATAAGAAAATAATTATCAATATTATGGTGTTTTTTCCTCTCAAAGATTTTGCTTAATCATTATCACAAAATCAATCAGAAGTTTAAGTATTTTCTAGTCAGTAGTATATCATGTCTGGTTTTTCGATCTTTAAACTGTTTGTCAAGGGGGGTACATATTGTTTTTAGATGCTAATCATTTTCCGTATATCAATGAACTTCCAGTTTATTGATATAGTAATGGTGTTTGATTTTGGCGGCGATAGTGTGGCGTTGTTTCATTCACCTTTTTGGCTTTAAATTCCGAGTATTGTTTTAACCATCTTGAGTATAAATTATTTAAATTATTTTGCATTTTCTAGATTTTTCTATAGCATCTGATTGAGACATTTACTGCTAATATGAGTTATTTATGATGGTTTCTTCATTTCTCTTTTTATTAATCGTTTCCAGAGAATAATACCGATTTGAAACTATTTCGGTTTTATTACCTTTTTGTCGACATCAGTGTCTTTATGTGACTTAAAAGTGTTCAGAAGAAGGGTTGTCACAGGTGGTAATTTTCAGCAGTTTAATTATTATTATTTTTATTTTTTAATTAACTATATGACTTCGTAGTAGGGGTTGAGGTGGTCACGTGTCATACAACAGTACGAATTGTCAATCAAGATTTGAGTATCAGATATTTGAGATAGTACGTCTATATGTTCTTCCATTTTCAGCGTTCAGTTTTCCCTGAAGTTTGTTGAAACACAGTTTAAATTTAAATAGATTAACTTTTTTGGGCCAAAGCTGCAAACAAATTTTTCTGGTAGCCTGGTGATTTTTTTTTTTTGCTAATTTAGGTAATGCATGCATGCTTTTTAATGGTCAAAATAATAAAAAGATGAACTTGAGATGGCTTTGAAAAAAATGTTCGTCAGCAATTTTTCAAAGTACTGAAAATCAGTTGGATGGTTTTAAGTCAAAATTTCAAATGAAGATGCTTCTTTGCTTTCATCTGTATTGATATCTTATTGTCCTTCATTCTGTAAAGGCACAACAAGGGTACTTCCTTTTAGTTCTCACCAAGTTCTGTTGATATTCAACTATCCGTTCTAGCAGATGTTATGATGCCAGAAATCTAGGGATTCCCTCCAACCCCTCTCTCACAGAATAAAGGATGGTTTTAGACCCCTTAAAAAACTTAGCAACTAGTAGACTTGGTTTTACATCCATCCAAATTTGGTCTAGATCCGACAACCTCTTTTGCTAGATGTCATGATGACTAGAGTTCAAGGGTTCCTCCCCTTTTCTTCCCTTATGAAAGGTTGGATCAAATCTTGGCCCTTAGCAAGCATAATTTGGATAGTAGATCATACTTTTCACAAGTTTCATTACGGATCCGACAATCTCTTCTTGTAAATTTTCTGATGACAAGAATCTAGGGGCCCCTTCCTGCCACTTAGACTGGATTGGGCACCAGCTCTCAGAAAATATAATAAGGGCACTTACTTTTACCTTCCACGAAGTTTTGCTGAGCTTCGACAACCCTTCTTGCTAGGTATCATGATGGCAAGAATTGAGGATACCCCCCCCCCAAAAAAAAAAGCTTCATCAGATCCAAGTCTCAAAAATACATAACTAGTTCGCTAGTTCTTATTCAAGGCCCCTATTCTCATCCCCCCATAGAGGATGGATTTTGTCTAGTCACCAAAAAGACATAGCTTATGCGCTTACTTTTAATTTGTGCAAGGTGGGGCTGAGATTGAATTACCCTTTGCTAGATGTCGATGAGGATATTTCAGGGAACCATTTGCCCCAACCCCTCCACAGAGGTATAATTTTCTGAAGCTTATACACTGCTCTTACTTTTCACTTTGCTTCATTAAGATCAGAGTACGTAATCTGTTAGATGCTCATATGATGAAGATTTAAGGACCTCCCTCCCTCTCACCTTCCCCACAGAGGGCGGGTCGGGCTTTGACTTCCAAATTAACCAGGGCAACAGCTTTTACCTTCTATCAAGATTGATTAAGATCCAGTATTCCCTCAGATATGTGTTTTGATGATAACAAATGTAGATACCCTCCTCCTCGTCCATTTCACGTCCATAGTGGAGGTAGGATTATATCTGAACTGGATTACCTTTGCCTGTGATTGATCAGCTGACAATGAAAACCTCCATGTTAGCTCGTCGGGAAGTAATTAGTAGTTGAAAGTGCTGAAAATTTGCTTGATTGTGGAAGGACATGTAGCTACACGCTTTGCAAGGAGTGGTAGAAAACCAACCGATATAGTCTGGATGCTAGCCGTCTTCGAAGTTTCATAGTTCAGTGAATCCCCTGCTTTTTTTTATTTATTTATTCATTATTATTATTAAAAAAAGCAAAAAAAAACACATAACACCAATAATAATAAAGATCCTTGAAGCGAACTTTTAAAACTTTGATTTATGCTAGCGCTTTTACGGTATAACCATTGGTTTAAAAACTTTTGGGAAAGTCTGTCACTCTTTTTTTTTACCCAATTGAGTTTGCCCGCTGGTTCTTATTTACCCTGCAGTTTTCTAGCTGATGATAGGAAAAACTGCCTATCAAACAAGCTGTATACCTTTCTTTAAAAATTTTGCAATGTGATGGGACTTGGAAAGGCCGATAGGCCACTTTGGTTTCTCAATTATACAGATTGAAGATCTTTGCGTGGTTTCAGTTGAAATAAAGATTTTTGTATTTTATAAATATTATCTGATACCATTTATATTTGATAAGATGCTATTTTAGTGGGACTTGACTGAGCCAAATTGACTGAGGCCATAGTTAGAAGTACTTTGACAGATATCCAATGCTTATGCATAAGAAACCCAACAACAACTACAAACGAACACACTAGGATAACTTTCGTGAGATGATTGGCAACAGCCTCACACACGAAAATGTATCTTTAGGGAAAAGGGAATGAGAAATCTTTGAATTTTTTTTTTTGGGGGGGGGGGGGTTAATGGTTCCACAGACTTCCCTGCGCAAGTTCCTGTTTGATTATTAAAATAAAACCCGCGAATGTATTTAATTTTAAACTTTCCCTTTTAATAGATAACTTCAATTTATGATACTTAACTGAGGTCAAATAAGGTAAATCTCATTTCACCTAAGAGTTTTGACCTCTGTCCACCTGATATGTCAGACAAATCTAATGAACCGGAACCGAAGAGGACAAGGAGATTTGCTTTCGCTGTTCCATTAAAAAAAATAAGACCAATAAACTATATGTAGTTAGTTTATTGGGTATAAATTTTGTTGTTTTTATTAATGTCTTTTAGTTTTACTGCTGATGATAGACACTGTATATGTGTTCGAAATATCCAGTTAAAAATTTTATATTTGTTTTACTATCAATTAAAAGGTTTCATCCCTAGTTTGAGCTGTTATATTTTCCCTTTTAAGTCTTATTTGAGTCAAGTGTCGTGGCTCCTTTACACCTAAAAATATTGTATAAATTTAAGTCGTTTTCACACCTATGGAACACCCACTAACATCTATAAAATCCTGATATATTCTAACTAAAACGATTCATGTTATTTATCGTGTTTTACAAATAACTGTTGTGATTGCATCTTTTCGAAATGACAGAAAAACCTTCAAATTACCGATTATGTTATGTTTAATAGCAATTATTCCTTAATAGCGTTTATCTTCATTTTCACTTGTTTTTGAGTTATCAGTGAACGTAATTTCAACACTAGATCCGATCATATTCTTTCTTGTAAGGATTGTGTACAGCTTCTTTTTTTTTTAGTTTAGTAGAGGAGTATAATGTTTAAGAATAGAGTCTGTACCGATTCCTCTTCTTTTCTGCACTACAGTATATGGTAATAAAAATTACTGTTTAGAGGAACGTAGCGGGGGGAGGAGGTAAAACTTGAAAGAAATTTTTTACCAAATAGTTCTAAACTTTTGAAAGACAGCATGACGAAGTTCGTGCAAAAATGCTCTTAGGAACATTTTCTAAACCAAAAGAATGAAATTACCAACTAATCTTAGACACTTTCCCACAGAAATTCTCCCAACAGTCAAGATCAGCACTAAGTCTTTTTGAGTTTTGTCAGCTTTTCGATAATGTGCTTGGTGGAATCGGCATCTTGTCGAATTTTTCCCTTTTTCGAATCTAGAAACCACTGCGGTACATTATTTTCCACATAAGCTTCCAGCCAAAGACAATGTGCTGCTTTCGCAGTTCTTTGACCTCTGACCTTACATCCAAGCTTACACCTGACTATTTCTGTGCTCCTGCCGCGTCCTGGCATTCATGTTGCATCTTAATGCTTAACACTTTGCTACATTTCCAAACGGTAAGTTTTGTTCAATTCCCCATTTTGTCCTTTGTTTTTTTATTTCCTTCGGCCATATTGGCCGAAGGGGGTAGAGTTTGACTGAAGGTTAACTCTGTGCTTCAGTCGTAGCTTTTTTTGGAACTGCAATTGACAAAGATTGGACAATTATATAGTTTTCTGACACATTCATAATTACATTAAGCCATAATTTTCGAATTCAATCTCCTTGATATATAGCTCTATACTGGCCTGCAGGTGGAAGACGTCTGCTAGCCACAGGATTTCGTTCGTGTCTTGTTATTTTGGCTATTTATATTTTGTTTAGGTTGAAATTAACATTGTCTTTGTTGGCCATCGACATTGCCATGTTGGCCTCCAACATTTTTCGTCGTTGTGCTGACATTTATTCTCTTCTGGCTCTAAAAGAAAGTCTCTCAGTTTGTCATCTCTCAACTGATTCATCGTCCTTCATACCCCCCCCCCCCCAAAAAAAAAGACTAGCGATCGGAGGGGCTTTTTCAAAAGGTGGAACCCTAATCTAATTTTTGGCAGGATTGTCACTGGGAGGGGGGGGGGGTATTGGTCATTTTCTTAAATTTCTTTTATTAGCCTTGAATTGTTTGTTATAATATACTTCTAGTCGTTGTAAAGTGTTGTAGTCAAAAAAGTAGAAACAAGGAGAATATAATTTCTAATGACGTGCCGTAAAAATTACTATATTAATACCACAAGTTTCTTTATGCTGTTACAATTACTGGTAGTTGTGTCTTATAGCCACCCCACTCAATTTCTTTTGAACTTTGAAGTTTGGTTGAAATTGAACTGCCAAGTTAGGTTTGGTTAGGAAACTACAATGTTAGCTTCGGCTCGGTGCGAAACCACATTGTGGCTGTATTTTAATTACATATTCAGTTGGTATTTTGGTTAGGCTAGATTACTTTTGGTTATGTATTTAATATAATGTGGACTGGGTACCCCCCCCCTTCCATGATTCTATATTGTAGTTTTCATAATTTTGTTGATAAAGTATAATATTGTCATCATTTTCTCTTATTTCATTAGCATTAACCAAACTTCAATTTCCGACAGAATTTGAGTGGGGTGGCTCTAAGACACAAGTACCCAATTACTATACGCATAAAATTCGATGTGTGTCCATCATTTTTTTTTTTTGAAAGCTTTATAGAATTTCACGTGATTACTATCTTGTCCCTTAAGCGCATTCTATTTTTTAACCTTCTGACTAAATTTTCGACCTTCTGATTCACAAATATTCAGTTTTCAACTCCTGCGAAAAAACAAGAGCTAATGGCCATAGGCCTTACGAGAGTTTTTCCTCAAGTCTGGATTGATTTTCGTTAAAAAGATGTACTGTAACTACGAAATTCCCTTGATTGGTACTAGACTCCCATTCATCATGGCCACGAAACGCAATACCTTGTCGTCCAAGTAATGCTGTAGGTTTTAGTAGATCTTTTACGTGTCTATTCTCTAGTATTTCCTTTTCGCGTTTTTTTGGAGAGGCATGACGCAACAGATTCGGCGGCTTCCATCTCAATAGTTTTATACTGAGTCAAAGAAATGGTACATGCCTTGTGTCGGTCTCTGTTTTCGTGCTGCCGTATCAGCAGAAATGTCTTGCCACTTTCTAAATCCTACGTCAATGAATGCTCTAGCTCCCTACCTTTTGCTTGATCTTAGCGAGAATCCACTGAAATGTTGGCAATTGAAACAGATCACCGAGTCCTGTTCTATCGAATATTCGAGCCATGGGTACGCCAAGAAATAGGAGCTGCTAAGTTTTCGTTTGCGATTCCCGATTGTGGTGGCAGGATAGTCAGTCAAAACTGGTTGGCAGGGGTTTTTATACGGGTTCATGGACAAATCGGTATTGATCGTTCTGGAAGCCATTTCCTCCGTTTGTGGTTCACGCAGATTTTTCTCCTCAGAAAGTTATCTCACGTCCAGGGTCTGCTCGTTTGTCGGTAAAACTTCGGTTGGCCATGAGTTGTCCCCATAAAATGTGGTAGATTCACTTACAGTTGGTTTGAAAAACGAAGCCAATCGCCGTTACATCTTTATTCTTCTTCTTTCCTTTGGACTTTTTTTTTTGCACCACTCGCACCGGATGAACTCATGTTTCAGTAATCTGATTTGACCTTGAACACAACTCAACACTGTTTTCGGTTCTTTATTTGATGAAGGGTAACGATAAACTAAATACAAAACTGGAATGACACCATGGTTTGGATATTCTTCTTTTCCGGATGTTAGCCCACACATAAGTGTGCCGACTGACGGGATTCGTTAATTACTGGAGACATTTGAATGTCTCCAAGCCCAGCAAAGACTTCACGAACCCCTGCCACAAGGGTGACTATAAATTAATTATGGAGAACGGCAAAAACAGGATACTTTCTTGAAATGCAATAATCGTCGAGTAACTTGAATTTGCTGTTTAGTAATAATTCACAGTAGTAATACGGTAAAATAAGAGAAAAAAGTAGAATAAGGACGAATAAACAAAAAATTACGTGGTTGAAATTTGGCCCTTCCAGAAATCAGAGGGGGGCCAGGGCCCCCTCTGTCCTCCCCAAATGGCGCCACTGCTCTCTTCAGAACGGAGCCCGACAGAGGGACTGAAAAGGGCCGAAAATATTTTCTTCCTGACCCCTTTATGTGAAATGGATGGGCTTAGAAACTTAGCAGGGGCTCATTTTGTAGGAATTTCTGGTATCTTTTTAAAGGCCGAAGGGATTGTAGGGCAACTATACTGCTTCTCGCACCATTTTTTTTTTTTTTACCCAGCACTCCATAAACTGTGGATCAAAATTTTAAGATAGCCATTTAGTTCAGAAATTTTGAGAGGTCTTATAAGCAAGCCTCCAGAGTCGACATTGCCCCCCACATCCCTAGAGACAATGATCCTAACTTTTGTAATCACCTATTTTTCATATATAGGTTTTAGTAGATATGGTGGCCATGTTTGGTCTCGGTTGTGTGGTCATCTAGGAGCATCTAGGGATTGTTTGCTAGAGCAAGGCTACCAGAGCCTTCCAAGGGTATGTTCTGAAAACGACGCGCATACTTGAGCAAATCAAAAGAAGTTACTTGCGCCTGAGTTTTCTGAAATATCTAGGGAATGTCTCGGAGGACCAGGTTGAAACTTTTGGGGAGTGTCGGGTGGTCAAGCTGAGCTCAACTTTTGACCCAGGGATGAGTTAGAGGTAAACCGAAAGGCGCTGTGTATATCCAGATCATCGATATAGCATATTTGCAATATCGTGGGAACGGCTTGGGGGATTGAGTCGAAACTACGAGGTACTGCTCTGGAAAGGAAGTTACGATGAGGCAATGGGTCTTTCAGTTTTGTTGGGAAGGGGCTAAACAATTTTTGTTTCCGATCTGTATGGCATTAGAAGTTCCAAAGAGACTGATGATATATGTACAGTTCGGTAGCGAGGCAAATCAGAAGACTCCATTTTCTGCTAGGTTATTGAAATGGCGTATGTTTGACATCGTGGGAGCGGCTTGGGGTGTTCATTTGAAACTTTGGGTTGCGTCGAGTGATGGGAAGGGGGCAGCTGAATCTTGAATTATGGCTTTGGGGAGAGTGTTGAGCCAAACCAAAAGACACCATGTGCATCCAGGTTATCAAAATACCGTATCTAATAGCTTCTCTACGACTTAGGGGTAGAATTTGAAACTTTTAGTTAATCTCAGAAAAGGAATGAGAAGGTGCAGAGAGGACTTCAAGTTCTTTGTTAGGGTATGGGTTAAACATGTATTGTCTCTGATTAACTTTAATGTTTTTCTATTATAAGTCGCTATGAGACATGAATCAATTTATGGTTAAGTGGTAAATTACTTGAATAAACACTATGTTGCCATGCTATCAAAATAGGGTATCTGTTATGTCTCGGTACGGCCTTTAGAGATCCAGTTGAAACTTTTTGAGAGTTTTTATTTGGAGGGGGGCAGATGAATCTGGAATTTTAACTAAAAGGAAGCGTACAGAAGGGTTACGAATATTTTGTCTCAAGTCTGCTTAGAAGTCATGACTCATTAGCCCCTATGGTACTAGAAACTACTCACCGTAAAATGGCGATGCAAATTGAAAGACACAATATGTTACCAAGCTGACTGAATAGAATATCCGCATGTCTCAATAACGGCTTTGGAGATTGAATTTAAATTTCCCTTGGGTGTTTATGGGTTTGATGAAACTCTTTTTGTTACTTTTAGGGAGGGGCTGGGATACTTAAATTTAATGACACTGTGCGTTTTATGCTATGAAAATAGGACATTTGCTTTATCCTGAAAACTGTTTGAGGGATCAAGCTGAAAATTTCAGTTATTGTGTGGAAATGGGGCTGGACAAGGGGACTTCTTATTTCATGTTTGGGGGAGGGAGTGGCTGAAATGTTATGCCTGATTTACATTTACGGTTTTGCACTGTTGGCCCATATTACAATTAGAATCCACTCCGCTTTAAGGGGCAAACCAAGACACCATTTTTTTCAGATTGTCAAAATAGCATATCTGCAGAATCTCAGAAGTGGACTGGGCTATCAAGTTTAAACTTTCGGGAAATCTTAGGGGGTTGGGGGCAAGAGGATTAATTTAGGTGGGAGAAGGGATAGAAGGAGGAGACTTTGGATCTTTCTTCTCGGACAAATAATGGTTCCTATTTTGTTTTCTAGAGGGATAAGAGGGGGTCAACAAATATGTGTTACCAATATGTTTAAAAGTGTTGGCACTATTTGGCCAGGGGAGTTTTAAATATATTCATAGTGAAGTTGTGAGGTAAATTAAAAGACTAAATTCACACAGGCTATCAAAATAGCATATTTGTAAAATATCTTGAAACGAATGAGGGGATTGATTTCGAACTTTCAGGGAGTGTTTTAGGAGGGCAAGGGACTTCAAATATTATGTTACCATGTAACATTAATTTGAAATCTCAGTTAGGCTTATTATTTTTTCTTAGTGTTGTTGTTGACCAATAAAAACCACACTGCTCGAGATACAACTGGTTGTCAGTAAGGCACGAATGGCGGTCTGGTCTTTAGATTGTTCAGGGAGTTGTACCCATACCTCTGTTTGTTGCAATTTGTGTTCGTTTTAAGTTTGACCTATTATTTATTTTAATTTCTTTTTGTTTTGTTTTCTTTATTTATTGATAGTAGTTTCTGTTCATTTTAAGTTTTAATTTTTTCTTCTCGTCTTAGGTATTAATGTGACTTTTTACTTTTCTTTGAAAAACTTCAAAAGGTTTTTTTTTTGATCGCAGTATTAAAGATATGAAATAAGAGAATGCTTGGGTTTCACCTATCCATGGAGCATACATGGCTGGAATTCTCCTCACCCCCTTCTCCTCCTACTACTAGTTGTTTATTATGAAAAGACGGGTCCACAAGCTAAAATACTCTTCCATGTTTTGTTGGAATTTCAATCTTGATTATAAGCTTTTGTAAACAATGGTTTGTTTTATTCAGATTGTAATTATGACCTCCATGTGTGATTTTTTTCTATTTTGCTGTGTTTTTCACACTCGTTGTTTTTCATCTAATGAGATACTTTTAAAAAGTGTTACCGATATATTGTATAACCTATTGTATTCTATAATTTAAATCTCAAAATTTCATCTTTTAGATTCTAGTCAAGAAGGTCCCAAGACGTATGCTCGGATCTTAAGTGACAACGCCGCAGTATCCTCAGAGCCACTCCGAAACGAATTCGAATTCCCCGATGAAGAAAATCTGTGTCCTTTCATGCTTATGGGCTCCTGTAGATATGAGAATGATTGTGTTTATATCCACGGTGAAATATGTGACCTTTGTGGCATCCCCTGTATACTGCCTGGTAATGAGCAACATAAAAATAAACATATTGAGGTAAGAATTTCTTTTCTGTGCATACGTTTATCATAATCGGAAGGGGTGATTGTTTCTTAGGAAGATTGAAACAGTTTTAAGATAATACATTCCTTTTTTGTCTTTTAGAAAAAGCCCCCTCCCTGCCACCCCACCTCTGCCCAGTTTTGACTTTACAAGCGCATTTCTGTTTAGTACCAAACAGTTCGTGGGTCGTGGTAACGTGGTAACGAAGTAAGGAGCGATGTGGCTCAATAGTAACTGAAACTTTAAGAAACAGAGTCTTGATAACAGTAGATACTTGATAACAGTAGTTTTACATAATATGTAAAACTCATGAAAGTTAATGGTATACATCAAAAGTTACGAGCCTGAGAAAATTTGCCCAATACTGAAAAAGAGAAGAAACACCCCAAAACATCAAGTAATCTTAATGAGAATTAATCCATCAGATTCAGCATACCAGAGAACCCTGCTGTAGAGGTTTCACGCTCCAATTTTTGTTTCAAGAAATTTTGCATTTCATGCCAGAAGAAAGATCACAGATGCGTGTTCATTTTCCCCCTCCAACGTTAATTTTTACCCCAAATTCACCTGATCAAACCGATCAAACTTTTCTTTTACGAATTAAAACAAGTTTTTAGACAAAAAGCTGGAGAATAGTTTAACAACAATACATATTCTGCTAGTATTATGTTTTAAGGCTAGTTTAATTTATGGTTATGTAAATGCAGGCACGTACGATGTATAAGTTTTTTAGGAGGGGGTTAGCTTGAAAAAAAAACAACAAATTGGTGAATTTCTATAATGAATAACAGAAAAATACGATAAATCAATAACACTTTGAGGTTTTCTTCGGGTGGCATGGGCTAAAAATCCCTCTCTCTCTCTTTCTCTCTCTCTTTCTCTCTCTCTCTCTCTCTCTCTCTCTCTATATATATGTATATATATATATATATATATATATATATATATATATATATATATATAATGAAAAGAGAAATCACCGATGCTACAGCACAAACACAAAAAAAAAAAAAAAAAAAAAAAAAAAAAGAGAGAAGGAGAAAAGGAAGACTGTTTTCCTAAATTAGTGATTAATATAGACCAGCACTTGAATGAGGCCTTAACCCTACTCATCCATACAATCACATAGGTCAAACAGCATAGCCACACACAATCAACCATAAAGAATAATCCATGGACAGGCAGTCATGTCGTCAATAAGTATAAGTCGTCATTTACCAAACAATAGTCTTTGTTTGAAGGAATCTATGGACAAAACTAGTGAGGATAGCCGTCGTTCAAGACCATTTTAAACGGATGTGCAGCAGTAAATAAAACTGTGCCTTAGATTCTAGAAATTTCCTCCCAAATGAAATCAAAGCATGTTGAGGCCCTACATTGTTGCTTTGGCAAACGCAGAAGGAGGGAAGTTCCGTTGGAAGAGCTGTTGCGTTTGCAGAAAATATTATTCGGTGCTGTCTAATCAAAGCGCTGAAACCCATATAAGTTGTTAGAATCCTCAGTCAGGTATATATTGTATCAAACAGTTCGTGGTAACGAACTGTAGTAAGGAGCGACCCGGCTCAATAATAAGCGAAACTATAAACAAGAGCTAAGAGCTTATATGGCACTTGTGACGAGTTATGAAGAACTAAGAGCCAAGAGATCATATGGTATGAGCTCTAACAAAATTCTATGAATCAATAGATCGATTTAAAAGGAAAATAAGAGGCTTAATGCCGGTTAGGATTTAAAATAAGAGCTCTGAGTCACGATGTCCTTCTAAATATAGCAATTCATTAAGATCCGATCACCCACTCGTATGTTATGATACCTAATTTTTTCTAATTTTTCCTCTCCCTTTTGCCCCCCAGATGGTCGAATCTGGAAAAAACGACTTTATCAAGTCAATTTGTGAAGCTCCCTGACACGGAGCCAAATCAATGAACCCCTCCCCCCAACTCCCCCAAAGAGAGCGAATCCAGTACGGTTCCGTCAATCACGTATCAAGGACATTTGCTTATTCTATCCACCAAGTTCAATCCCGATTCCTCCGCTCAAAGTGTTTTCCAAGATTTTTCCCTCCAACCCCCCCCCCCAACGTCAAAAGATCTGGTCGGGATTTGAAATAAGAGCTCTGAGACATGAATTCCTTCTAAATATCAAATTTCATTAAGATCCGATCATCTATTCGTAAGATAAAAATACCCCAATTTTAACGTTTTCCAAGAATTTCGGTTTCCCCCTCCAATCCCTCCAATGTCACAGGATCTGGTCGGAATTTAAAATTAAAGCTTTAAAGCACAAGATTCTTCTAAATATAAAATTTCATTAAGATCTGGTTACCCTTTCGTAAGTTACAAATACATCAATTTTCCAAATTCCCCCCCCCCCCAAACTCCACCAAAGAGAGCAGATCCGGTCCGGTTATGTCAGTCACGTATCTTAGACAGGTTTTTATTCTTCCCATCCAGTTTCATCCTAATCTCACCGCTTTAAGTATTTTCAAAGATTTCCGGTACTCCCCAACTGCCCCCCCAATTACGCTGGATCCGGTTGAGATTTAAAAAAGAGATCTGAGTAAACATGAATTTTCATTCAGATCCGATCAATCCTTGGTAAGTTGAACATACGTCATTTTTTCTAATTTTTCAGAATTATTCCCCCCCCCCCCAATAGAGCAGATTCTTTCCAATTATGTAAATCACGTATCTAAGACTTCTACTTATTTTTCCCACCAAGTTTCATCCCGATCCCTCCAATCTAAGCGTTTTCAATCATTTTAGGTTCCCCCACCCCAAATTCCCCCCAATATCACCAGATCTGGTCGAGACTTAAAATAAGAGCTCTGAGACATGAATTCCTTCTAAATATCAAATTTCAATGAGATCCGATCACCTATTCGTAAGTTAAAAATACCTCATTTTTTCTAATATTTTAGAATTAACCCTCCCCCCAACTACCCCAAAGAGAGAGGATCCATTCGGGTTATGTCAATCATGTATCTAGGACTTGTGCTTATTTTTACCACCAAGTTTCATCCCGATCCCTCCACTCTAAGTGTTTTCCAAGTTTTAGGTTTCCCCCTCCCAACTACCCCCAATGTCACCAGATCCGGTCGGGATTTAAAATAAGAGCTCTGAGACACGATATCCTTCTGAATATTAAATTTCATTGAGATCCGATCACCCGTTCGTAAGTTAAAAATACCTCGTTTTTTCTAATTTTTCAGAATTACCCCTCTCCCCAACTACTCCAAAGAGAGCAGATCCGGTCCGTTTATGTCAGTCCCGTATCTTGGACAGGTTTTTATTCTTCCCATCCAGTTTCATCCTGATCTCACCGCTTTAAGTATTTTCTAAGATTTCCGGTTCCCCCCAACTTCCCCCCCCCAATTACACTGGATCCGGTTGAGATTTAAAATAAGAGATATGAGTTACGTGGTCCTTCTAAATATGAAGTTTCATGAAGATCCAATAACTCCTTCGTAAGTTAAAAATACGTCATTTTTTTCTAATTTTTCAGAATAACCCCCCCCCCAATAGAGTGGATCCGTTCCAATTATGTAAATCACGTATCTAAGACTTCTGCTTATTTTTCCCACCAAGTTTCATCTCGATTCCTCCAATCTAAGCGTTTTCCATCATTTTTGATGGAGTTTGGGGTGGGGGAACCTAAAATCATGGAAAACGCTTAGATTGGAGGGATCAGGATAAACCTTGGTGGGAAAAATAAGCAGAAGTCTTAGATACGTGATTTACATAATTGGAACGGATCCGCTCTCAACCGGATCAAGCGTCATTGGGGGGGGCGGAAATCTTAGAAAATACTTAAAGCGGAGAAATCAGGATGAAACCGGATGGGAAGAATAAAAACCTGTCTAAGATACGTGACTGACATAACCGGACCGGATCTGCTCTCTTTGGTGGAGTTGGGGGGGTAATTTTGAAAATTGAGGTATTTGTAACTTACGAAAGGGTGACCAGATCTTAATGAAATTTGATATTTAGAAGGATCTCGTGCTTTAAAGATCAAATTTTAAATTCCGACCAGATCCTGTGACATTGGGGGGAGTTGGAGGGGAAAACGGAATTCTTGGAAAATGTGAAAATTGGGGTATTTTTATCTTACGAATAGGTGATAGGATCTTAATGAAATCTGATATTTAGAAGGAATTCATGTCTCAGAGCACTTATTTCAAATCCCGACCAGATCTTTTGACATTGGCGGGGAGTTGGAGGGGGAAATCTTGGAAGACACTTGGAGTGGAGGAATCGGGATGAAGCTTGGTGGATAGAATAAGCAAATGTCCTTGATACGTAACTGACGTAACCGTACTGCATTCGCTCTCTTTGGGGGAGTTGGGGGGAGGGGTTCAGTGATTTGTCGATTTTGGTGCTTCTGGACGTGCTATGACGATGAAAATTGGTAGGCATGTCAGGGAGCTGCACAAATTGATTTGATATAGTCTTTTTTCCAGATTCGACCATCTGGTGGGCTAAAGGGAGAGGAAAAATTAGAAAAAATTAGAAAAAATTAGGTATTTCTAACTTACGAGCGGGTGATCGGATCTTGATATTTTGATATTTAGAAGGACATCGTGACTCAGGGCTCCTATTTTAAATCCTGACCGGCATTAAGTCTCTTATTTTCCTTTTAAATCAATCTATTGATTCTTAGAATTTTGTTAGAGCTCATACCATATGAGCTCTTGGCTCTTAGCTCTTCTTGCCTCGTCATAAGTGCCATATGAGCTCTTAGGTCTTGTTATATAGCCATTTCGTTCAAAATAGATCAAAGATAATATAAAATATACTCGAGGGATAAAACAGGGCCCCCCCCCCAAATCATGGGACAAGTGTTGTAAAATGTGTCCTGGGGGCATTTAAGGTTCTTATGGACGGGATGGTCGTATAAACTTCAGAGGGGGGCTTATTCGATTGTTAATCAGAATTTTTAATGCCCTTCTCAAGAGTCAAAAGTGATCCGAGGGCAACTAGCCCCCCCCCATGCCCTTTCTCCCCTAATGTTTCCAATAAAAATTTGAAATAGCTATTTTGTTAAAAATAGTTTGAAGATCAAATAACAAAACTCCGGGGTCGACATATCACCCCAAAGCCCAGGGGCAAGTGTTGTAAAATATGCCCCGAGGGCATATAAGGTTTTATGCAAGGGGATTGACACTTCTAGTTACTTTTTAAAAGTCATCAAAAATGATTGAGGGGGTAGGTATCTATCCCCCCACGCCTTTTCCCCCAAATAAATCCGATAAAAATTTTGAGATAGCCATTTTGTTCGAAATACTCCAAAATTCAAATTATTATAAATTAGGGGTTGAAACATCCTCCTGAAGCTCTACTCATTTTGCGATTTATTTATTCATTTATATAAGTACCTGTTTTAATTTTTTTTTCTATTATTTTTTATTTAATTTCTGTTCGTTTTGGGTGTCACTTATTTTTTAATAGCAATTTTTGGTTGTTTTAAGATCGAGTTATTGTAGGTTCTGATCTTAAGTTTCTTCTCGTCTTATGGTTTAATATGGAAAGTTTACATCTCCAAAAACTAACACAAGTATTTGTCCGATTTTTTTTTTTTTTTTAGCGCAACTGTCTGAGCTGATGAATTAGGTGGTAAACTTGCTCGACACTCTAAGTAGGTGGACGCTTGTTTGCATGTAATTTCAGGCGACTTAACGGTCATGTTTGTATTCTAAAGTTTTGTCAACCTGCATGAGACTAGGCGGGCGTGCATCTCCAAAAGCTAACACACAAGTATTGGTCCGATTTGAGAGTCATAGCTACTCCTGCCGTTAGCCTCTGCCGTCTACCGAAACACTTGGAAAACTGTAGGTCCCCAATTCACTTGCGAGTCCACGAGACTCGTCAGTCATGTGTCAATCCAAAAACTCAGTAGTCTGTCTGAAATTCTAAGCAAGCAAGCCTAATAGGCTTAAGTCACTTGTTTGCATGTGAATCCAAGCAAATTGAGTCCCCCCCTTTTATTATTCAAGTCTAGTCGACATTGTCCATCATGAGTCAAAATATGGAGAGTTTTTTTTTTAATTAATAAATTAAAACTTGTTTTCTACTTGTGTTACTTATATAAAGCAAATGCTATATCATCGTACTCAAAATTAAGCTGTGTATCGTATAGTTTGCCGAAGTTAAGTTTGAAAATGGGAATGATTTCCTTATTTAATCGTTTCTCAATCTTGGGTTGTCACGGACAGGGTGAAGTGGTTGCGATCTTTTAGACAAGGAGTCATAACAGGAAAAATCAACAGCTTTGAGAAAGAAAACCTTTTGTTTGTTAATAAAAAGGTTTTGATCAAATATACGCACATTTAAACACAATACATAGAAATACAACATTAAAAGTTTGAAAAATAACAAAAAATATAATGATCAATAGCTGACGAGATAATTAAGTTCTATTTATTAAACTAATAATTTGGGTAAACTATGTTTTATAATGAGGGGGCTGTGAGATAGCTCATTTTATCTTAGCATTTTTAGGGATGGGGACTTAGCCCTAAAAATTTGTAAGTGATGCTCAAGCGGATTCTCATCCATTGGTCATTTTTTGGAAGTAATCTTTTGCTTCATAGTAGGTAGGAGAGACCAACCATGATTTGAACAAAAATTTTGTTCTACCTCTAACTGAAAGATAGTTGGTTCATTATTTGCCAAAGACAGTTTTCATTAAACGTTACAATTTTCACAAATTGTGAGAGAATGAGATTACGCGTTTGCGCATGATGATTCCTTAATGTAATGCTGAATAATTTCATAAGGTTTTTGCGAACGGTGGCGAACGGTGGCCATCTTGAGTGAACTTGAGTATGTGCTTCGAGGTTGAATTCTTCTTTGCTCTTCACTCAGAATGCCGAAGTGTGATGATTCTCCCCTCCCCAACCAATCTGGATTCAGCACTAATCTATCAATAAATACAGGAAATGCCACATCTATTCATTCAATATTCACCCATCTACCGTATTATTTTTTCTGTTAAGCAGATGAACCCTATTGAATTCATATGAAGAAAGTGATAGTACTTGTGTATTATCTCGAACACACTCAAGATGTTTGCTTTGTTTGATCTGAGTAAAACCTTTTTTTCTCTCACATTCGGTTATGATTAGCTTATTCTTTCATGCAATAAACTAAGATGCAGATATATTTTAATTCAATATTTGATATCTAGAAATGGTTAGGTATTTAATATAATGCGTTCTGGGCGGCCTGCTTTCCATAATTCTTTGTTGGAGTGTCCATAATTTTTACTAAATATTATATTTTCATCATATCTTGGTATATTTCATTATGATTTACCTAACTTAACTTCTTGAGTGTGTTCGGGATACTACACAAGTACCAAAGCGATTTTTATTTCTTCCTTTTCTTGCGCAAAAATTTCCTTAGTTATTTTAGGACTTTAGCTGTAACAACTTGGAAGGTATCATCGCTGCAAAAGTTGCTGGCATAGCCTTGTTCCATTTTTGGATTATTTAAATATGTGTATTGGTTCATAAATTAATTTAGGTTGTTCGCATTAGACATATTAACGAATAAATTTGGCCTATTCCCATAACACGTGTCAAATTCAAGTTTTCATTTGAGTGAAGTAAACCTTAAAACAATTATAAAAAACTTAAAATTGTGGGATTTGTAATGGCATTTGTTCATTGAACTTTGCGTTAATTACAACTTTAAAAATGAGTTATGTTGCCTGTTTGTTGGCAATTTCTTTACTAGATTTTGTATAGCTTTAGGTTTAGGCCTATAAGTGGAATTGAATTTGAGGCCATAACAACGGATCCATTATAAGGTAAGTTTGTGGTGTTTCTGGATTGTTTAACTTACGGAGAAAAAAAAAATCCTCGGCCCTTTATATGCGTACCTGAATGAAAATTTGGATGTATGTTAATGATACTGGTCGAAGAGAAGACAGATAAATTTTTCTTGATCTCTGGAAATCTTTAGGTAAGTTAGGTAAAACTGCTCTGTGCAATAGAAGTATACCCATATTAAAGGAAACAATGGTTCTGGTTAAAGCTGCTTCCAGCTTAGTAAAGTTTTTATTTCTATTCATCATGACATAGAGGTATCTATGAAGTCTTTCGTAGGTAAAACAAATCATAACATAAGCAGTTGTTGAATGGATATTAACTAGAATTATTACACTTCAGTACGTGTCTATAAAAGTTATTTTAAGTGTATCTAATAGACCTCAATATGAAGACTTTTATTTGCATAAACCACATCAAGACGTTGCTCAATTTCTGGTCATGCTTGCTGTAGGATAGCCTCATTGATGGTGGCCAGGGTGCAGAGCTATTCCTTCAAAGTCAGCAATGTCCCCTAACTTTGTTTGACACGATACCATTTATATAACCCCATAAAAAGGAATCCAAAAGAGTAATATCTGGTGATTTTGGTAACAACGAAACTGATCATCCTTTCCAATCTATCGGCCTGGAAATGTCTGAATAAAGAGCTGTTAACATGCATTCTCGGACGTGGTGGCTCAGTATATTTCTCTAAAATGATGGTTGGTTGTAAATCATCACTAGGGGTGCCACATATGTGGCCAGAATCTTGAGATGAACATCTGCAGCGATTATTGCCTCGCTGAAACAGATTGATCAATTATCCGATTATACGTGGTTCCATACCATACCCCCAGGTGTTTTGATCCCTGGATTATAAAATTACGTCTTGCAAATTTCCCTTAGACATGAAAGATTGCTTCGTCATTAAAATAAACTCGCTTGAGGAATCCTCAGAAAGGCGACCAAGCATTTATGTGCCAGCTCTTGTCGTTCTACCGTGCTATTTGCCTCTGGTACCTGTAACACTTGTACTTGATAAGTGTGCAACCGTAAGCTCCAGAGAAGGATTAAGTTTTAATACAGTTAAAGACCTCAATAAACTACTGCGTATTAAAATATGACAAGTCTGATTGAAATATCTCCTCTACTCCCTTTGTTATTATTTTTCGTTTTAAGTGTAAAGAAACACTACGGACACCATGGTGTCCGATACGCAACTCTGCGTATCACGGTGTCTGATACGCAACTCTGCGTATCACAAAGCATGTTTTGAGATAAGTTAGAAGATGTAGAGTCTATTGTTTTCTTGAGATAAAGCTCTATTTTTACAAGTTCTGTTATATGTATATGGACTTTCAGGATGCCAGTCCTGTCATGTTTCTCAGTTCTTAAAATGTGTAAATTACAAATTAGACATAGAAGGTATAAATTTAGCCAACCAACATCCTATGTCTTATTTTATTTTTTTGCAAACTAATCCCTCGAAAAAATGAAAAGAATTTTTTTTAAGGGGGGATTTCAAATATTGTTTACACAATGGACTTTGGGTTAACTATGAATTAAGAAATGGTTTTTATTCCCTGTTTTCATAGGGCTTCTAAGTATGAATATGTATGCTCTAATTTTCCGAAAACGAGCATTGAATTTGGAGTTACAGTGATATTCAAGACTAGACCCTAAGTCCCTTCCCCCTGCATTTATGGGCCGGCTACAGATATCTAGGAGTAACCTAAAGGACATTTGAGGTACTGCTATTGAACTATTTATTCCTGTTCATGACACTGAATTAAATAAATATTGGCTACGTTTTAGTTTTCGAACGTCTACAAAACGGGTTGTCACAACATGGATGAAAAAAGTTTAAAGTTGGATTGTTTTTGCTTAAAACAGAGATATCCTGCGTTCAATGTAGCTTGTTGCAATCGATTGCAGTTGTCAGTGACAGCCAATGAAAACTATTCTCTTTCCAAAGAAGCTGTTTTCATTGGCTTGGCAAAAATTGAGTGCATTAAGTTATTGAACACGGGGATAGACTATAGGATCGTTTCTGTTTGATGGAAACCGAGAGAAACACCAAACAGTTGCTCACATGTTTTCTTAAAGATCTTCAGGAGACCTGGGAACTTAGTTATAATTTTAGTATATCAAACGAACTGTAGTAAGGAGCGACCCGGCTCAATAGAAACCAAAACTCTAAAAAATGAAATTTTGATACCAATAGCTACATCAAAAGAATCGCATTTTAATGCTGATTTTAAATATATAAGTTTCATCAAGTTTAGTCTTACTCACCAAAAGTTACGAGCCTGAGAAAATTTGTGTTATTTTAGAAAATAGGGGAAACACCCCCTAAAAGTCATAGAATCTTAACGAAAATTACACCATCAGATTCAGCGAATCAGAGAACCCTACTGTAGAAGTTTCAAGCTCCTATCTACAAAAATGTGGAATTTTGTATTTTTTGCCAGAAGGCAGATCACGGATGCGTGTTTATTTGTTTGTTTTTTCTTTTTCCCAGGGGTGATCGTGTCGACCCAGTTGTCCTAGAATGTTGCGAGAGGGCTCGTTCTAACGGAAATGAAAAGTTCTAGTGCCCTAAAAAATTGGAGGGCACCTAGGCTCCCTCCCAAGCTAATAATTTTCTCAAAGTCAACGGATCAAAATTCTGAGATAGCCATTTTATTCAGCGTAGTCGATAAACCTTATAACTATGTCTTTGGGGACGATTTAGTCCTCCACAGTCACCGTGGGAGGGGCTACAAGTTAGAAACTTTGACCAGTGCTTATCCTACATATAGTAATGGTTATTGGGAAGTGTACAGGTGTTTTCAGGAGGATTTTTTGGTTGAGGGGATGAGTTGAAAAGAGGGGGATATACTGGGGGAACTTTCCATCGAGGAATTTGTCATGGGGGAAGAAAATTTCCATGAAGGGAGCGCATGATTTACTAGCATTATTTAAAAAAAAAACAATGTAAAAATAAATGTGAAAAAGTTTTTTTCAGCTGGAAGTAAGGAGCAGTTTTAAAACTTAAAACGAACAGAAATTATTACCCATATGAGGGGCTCATCTCCTCCTAATACCTCGCTCTTTACGCTAAAGTATTTTTAGTAATGCCAACTATTTATTCTACGGCTTTTGTGATTCAGGGCTCATTCTTAATGAATTGGGCCAAAATTTAAAATTTAGTGTAAAGAGAGAGGTACTGACGAGGGGGCGAACCCTCTCATATGTGTAATAAAATTATGAGAATAAAAAATTGTTTACGTAAGCTAGTTTATAAGTTACGTATATCTTTTACTAATAAAAAGATTCGTAAAAAATTAAAAGTTCTAGTTGCCTTTTGTATTAACCAAAAAATTGGAGGGCAACTAGGCTTCCTCCCCAGCTCTTTTTTTCTCAAAATCATTCGATCAAAATTATGAGAAAGCCATTTAGCCAAAAAAAAAAAAAAAAATGCAAATTTCGTTTTAATTATTTCTCTGCGGAGAGCCAAAATCAAAACATGCATTGATTCAAAAACGTTCAGAAATTAAATAAAAAAAAACAAGTTTTTTCAACTGAAAGTAAGGAGCGACATTAAAACTTAAAACGAACAGAAATTACTTCGTATATGAAAGGGGCTGCTTCCTCATCAACGCCCCGCTCTTTACGCTAAAGTTCTTTGCTGTTTTAAAAAGAAGAGTTGAGAGAAAGAGTCAAACTTTAGCGTAAAGAGCGGGGCGTTGATGAAGAAGCAGCCCCTTTCATATACGAAGTAATTTCTGTTCGTTTTAAGTTTTAATGTCGCTCCTTACTTTCAGTTGAAAAAACTTGTTTTTTTTATTTAATTAATGCTTAGTGACTGTCTTTCATAAATTTTGTAAAAAAATTTATTATGTGTTTAACGCTCAAATGAAGGGGGGAAATACTTGGTGGCGGAAATACGACTCTATATTTGAAAAAGTAGTAAATCCCGAGCAAAAGAAAAATCCTTAATTTATTAGTATTTAACAAAAAAAAACATTTGCCGAGAAGTGCAAGCTCCAAACATCCAGAATATTGGAAACTTTCATTATCGACCATTTCTTCTATTTTCTAAGAATCCCAATGAATCCTTTTGAATTTGATTTGGGGCATTTAAAAACGTTGTGGTCAAGTTTCCCTATTACGTGCGTGAAATTAAACGTAAGCAAGCCGAGGCACAAGTAAGTGGGGAAGGAACAGAGCAGCTGGAAATCAGTAATGGATTTTTATGTGGTCATTCTGAAAGACTATGTCAATATCAGTGCCGATTTTTTTCTATGTTCATTCCGCTTTTTCATTAAAATTAAAAGATTATCATAGTTAAATCGATTTTTGTAAGCGACATTTTTTTCGTAAAAAAAAAATCAGCGTCATGGCAGCAAACAAAATAATAAGATAATCATAACTCTTTACACATAAATGAATATTTCAGCATTGTATGTAGAATTAAAACGCTCGGTATGTAGTGAGCTACGATTTCCTATGCGATCCATGCATACCCTGAGAAATCTTTCTAGCAGCTTAAGAGTATCATAGCTTTCACCCCGTTCATATTTAACAGCCACTCTTTATCATGTTTCCCACACCCAAAGATATCCTGTCTTAGATTTTCAATGGTCCACACACGTATATTAAATGGAACATACTTTCATCTGCACTTTCATGCATGGGGCATAAATGTGCCCCCCCCCCTTATTTTTAAATTACCAATATTATTCGTCTTTGGCTCAAGTGCCTGTAACAAAACTTGAAATTGAGAAACATTAACAAGTAGGAAATTAAATATCGTTATGTTTTCTTTAGTTTTGTTGCTTATTTAGAAATCAATTTAGTTTATCTCTGGGGAAATGGTCTACCCGCTCAAGGGCTTCTTCATCTCTCCGTAGCTTGGGAAATCTGACATTAAAGATTGTTCGGTTTCTTCCAGCACAAACAAAGAAACTGCTGGTTGGTAGTGATAGTAAATAAAGGACTATCAGCCGTACTTGTATGCAAGTTGATGTCTCTGACTGCCCCTCCAATCCTGTCTTTTGTGCCTCTGGGTTTGTATGAGGCTCGGACTTTATTTTGCACTCATACTATGAATTGCATACTCCTTCCTCTAGACCCGAATAACTGCTTGCGTAACTCTGATATGATTCTAGGAAAGGATGTGAAATATGCTTGCTCTTTGCGGAAGGTAAGCAATGACCTTAATTGTTTTCGGTCTTTCCGTGTAAAACTGTATACTAACAAACAATATACACTTTACTAATTTATAAAATCAAGTTTCCTTTTTTGCAATTGGAGATACACAGGTGACTGATCTAGTATTTCAGCAGATTGTTTGAAAGTCATGTAGGTGGGCGGTGTGGACAAATGTACTTTAATTGAGGATTACCGGTTATCTTTGAGGAATTCTGCTCGAGCAAAATTATAGAGTGGATATTAATTCGTGGTTTTCAATAAATTCAACGTCTGTGAACTAGTGTCACTTCGTTGTTAGGTTTTCGATTACACCACGAACAGTTTTGTTTAAACTAGTTGTTGTAGGTCGTTGCAACTGACAACTCATCGGAATAACAAGCCGTTTGAGGTTAATACTGCTGCTTACACTTCTCTCCCAAAAGGCACCAATGGGCGGAGAATTGTCAACTAGATTTTGAAAAATACTTTTTTTGGTATTTTAATTTTTTTTAATAAAAAAAGAAAATGCCACCCCTTTAAGTTTTGAATACAGTCATTTTTGTATTGTCAAATAAAAAAATTCGAAAGAAGTCCCTACCCTTAAATTTTCCATGAATAGGCGCCCCTGCTATCCCACCAGACTCTGATCCGAAATTCGCTCCTTACTTCCTCCTACGAAGTTCCGACTGGTTCTGTCTTCTTCTTACAACCTTTTCCTTCTCCATTCAAGCATCTCCTGTACATCGTTTGGCCCAAGCTGGATTACAAAAAAGAAACACAATTCTTGGCAACATATCACGCTATTAATGCCACCCTAATAAGTGTCTTAAAATGGTGGTTTCCAAAACTTTCGAGGTTGAAACACCTTTTGTCACTGAATAAATAAAAATAAAGGAAGACGATAATGCAACAAAAGCTGTATTTCATAGGAAACGGTATATATAACCTTAAAAATATTTGCTCTCTTTTTATAAATCCTAATATATGTCATTATGAGAATCAAACATTCCAGAATATTATCACTGCAAATGACGAAGATAGTTAACTGAAAAAGACCTAGCTCCCACTTTTGGATTTAATTTTAATATTAACCTGGGTAATATCGAACTCTGTTTTCTCGACTTTAAAGAGTTTTGCCAAGAGAAACCACCCTGACTAAGAAGACTCCATAGATCACTATTGCCATTATTGGATTAAAAAGACTACCTTTTTATGCACGTTGCATCTTTGGAGTCACTTGATGTTTCTAAGAATAGCTATGTTTGTTTTAATGTGATTTTATCGCTGATCTCGGTTTTGGAGCCTACATTTTTTTTTTTTTTTTTTTTTTTTTTTTTGTAAAAAAGAAATATAGAATCTGAGTGAAAGGTAATTCAAACTGTACGTTACTTCAGAGTTTCTCAAGTAAATTCCTTTGATACTTTACTTATGTAGGCCGAGGACTTTATTCCAAGGGCTAGAAGTATTTCACGAACGCGGGTGTCATGACAAGTCTAAACATGTCGTTTTGGTAGAGTGACCGTGTGTCCGTCGAAGATCTATGATATTTTTGATTGGGGACTTATGGAGGGCAAACTTCTAAAGCAACTGGTCATTGCTTTTGTAAGTCATTATGCTATTGGAACATATACATCACATGTTATACGTTCAATCATACTTGCTAAATATGCAGTACTACATCCTGAGCCTGACAGACTTACTTTCGTTGAGAGTTCACTCCCTTTCAAAAATCCCGTGCACGACGTGGTGTGCTTCCCCCGTGTCATATGCGAATGAATTATGCCACAATTAGTGGAACAGGGGCACACCAACAAGATGTACAAGATACACACCAAGTGTCGAGAGTGGGCAACCTGTCGATCTTTGTCGCTGAAAATTCGTGTTTATTTAAAACTTCATTCAATTTATGTGCGTATTTTCAGTGTTATGTTCAGGCTTTAAAATCTAACATGACTTTTTTTTTTTTTTTTTTTTTTTTTTTTTTTTTTTTTTTTTTTTTGAGAGTGAATTGGAATCAATATCGCTCGTTGAACCATCAATTGTAAGTGGAGTGCCGCTCAAAATATATTTAAAAATTTATATTCATATGCGTGACTTTCGCCTTCAGTTGGATGTTAGATGAAAACAATGGACCAATTGTTGGTCGAAAATAACTCCTGAAGATGCGATAATTATATCGCCTAATTAATTTACTTGAAAAAGAATCATCCTTTGTCGCTTGGTTGCATAGCTGTTTGGTCTCCGCGGTTGGTCTAAATGGCCGTTTTGTAATGCTTTGTTTACGATATAAGATAAATGAGTTTTTTTTCTTCTAGATTGAAACTAAATTATCTTTTGGGCAATACAGGAGTGTCGTAGTCGTTCTCTTTAATTTTGGTCTGACTTCTTCCAGTGTCGAAAAGAAGCGCCTCCATTTAGTATCCAAACTTAGAAATTTTATAATGAATATATTTAGCTTATGTCTGCACTGAAGAGGCATAATATTCCTTCCAAGGACCTTTTGAAGATTCACTAGCTCTCCAAAATTTGTTTTTCAATACCGCAATAAAAAGAAAAACCTGAATTTTTTCAAAGGTAGGCTACGTATAGATGGCACGCAAAACAATGGGAAGACTAGGATTTGCAAGAGCTTTTCTTTTGAAAAGCCCTGAAAATTTCGCTAGATAAGCTAATATGTGATAAAAGACTGGAAAAACCAAAACAGTGGGGAAGCTAGGATATGAACTATCATTATACTAACAACCAAAAGTACTACCAAAATTACCTTTCCGCTAATTCCTAAAAAGAATTATCCAATGTAACGTAACAACCAACAAAGATCATAGAGATAGAAAAGAGGATAGAGATCAGATTCTCGCTAGTTTTTGCTATTTATTCCGTTATAAAAGTTCAGCGTGACTCAGGGCTAACGGTGAATACTGTTAGCTCAATGTTGCAGAATCGGCCTCTACCCTTTTTTCTATGTTTAAATAAAACGCTGGAAAGAGCAAAACCGTGGGGAAATTAAGATACACAAGAGCTTCTTCTTTTTTCAATCGTCTCTAAAAGACTCGCTAAAAATAGCCTAATAAAGAGAAAACGCAGACATGCATAGTCAGTCTTTGGTGACCAAATATTGAAAGCTTTTAGGAAAAGTATTTCGCCGTGGAACAAGTGTATTTAAGTCCCAAATGTTTAGATTTGTCTAATTTATCCTAATCCCCCCCGCCTTAACGAACATAGGATGTTCTCTGGAGGGGAAGGCTCTAAATTCGACACACAAATTACATTAAAAAACAAGAAATTATAGAGAAGTCGCAAAAGTCTTGAGTTTTTTGGGCAGGGATTGCATACGTGCCTAAATCCCCCGCAGTATAGTCGTGCTGTATTTTTCCGTATCCCCCTTTTCCATACATTTTTAAGAAATATTTGAAAACTTGTTGACACCTCTTAAGATGACTCGAGCGTTTCCTCTTTGTCACCCATTCGAAAGTCACTCATTCGACTTTCCTCTTTGGAACTCAAAAATTGGCTAGTTGTGTTCTGGGACAGCATTACCGCTTCAATATTTATTATTATTATTATTTTAATAACGTTGTCAGCGGTCTGTAGCTCAGTAACGGTAAAGGCCTCGGGACCGTGAAACAAAATGGAAGAGAAAAGTTCCTCTGAAGTTTATACATTGTACCTATATTATACTGGCTGTATTCTTATCATTTGCATCCACAAGAAAGACATATTGAATGTCAAATAAATTTGGCATTGATTAGCAGCTATGGTTTTTATAGCACCTTTACAAAGTTCTACTCTAGTCTGCTGTACAATGTTGCTTCTATGCTCTTCATCGATGGGTCACAAATTCTGCAATATTTTCTCGGGTTCTTGGCACTGGAATCATAGTTATGAATTGCTCTGGGATTTTGTTCAGTGGCTTTTGTCGTTGAAACTAACAAAAACATCTTGGATTCGGCATCTACCTATATAATTGGTAATTGTTCGTTACTTCGAGCCAATCAGTAATCTTCAGTCTAAAAACAATCACTCAGGGGAGTACTTCTCATTATAGATTCAGTCTGTAGTTTTAATTAAAATAATCAAAAATTTTATGGTAGTTTTTTGAGCGTACCCTATTTTGCTTCACGGCTGGAGGATAAAGTTGAAACTTTTAGAATGTTTTTTTTTGGAAAGGGTTAAGTGGACTTCAAATTTTGCATTAGGGGGAAAGGGGCGAAATACTTTGCCTCTGGCTCTCATCGAAGAGTATACGCTACAGTTTTCTCCTTTCCTATGCCTATCAGCCAACAGCCATCGCTGTTAGTTACTCCAAATGAGGAATAAGGGAATTGAGTCATGCCTTGCTCGAAAGAAAGCAAGTGACAAGGTGTGTGTATCAATGGGACAGCGGACCAGTCATTCAAAATCAATCGTGTACTAGCGAAGGTCAATTTGAACTGCCGACTTGGGTTTACTCTCTAGTTTAGAAAGCTTTAGGGGAAGCCTGAATGTTAGTGCATAAATGATAAACCTGTCAACTCTTGGCTTTTTGACAAGAACAGCTTGAATACTATGTCAGTATGTGAAAACAAGTTTATCATGCCACAAGATTTTGCGCTTAATAGGATCTTTAAATATGATCAAAGGAACAAGCTGGCTTAGACTTTTAGCTTCTTTCCCTAGATTCGATCGAATTTTTGCCTGCCACTTGTGAATTAATTTGTAAAAGGTGCTAATATCTGTCTTATGGTTGTCAACTTAGTGAGAAAGTACAGAATATAATTTCTGTACTATCTTTTCTGGAAAGAGGATTGTCTTTCCAAAGTTTAAAAAAAAAAAGCATGGTTCTATTTTGACTCTCAATTCGTGACGTTCTGTGTGTAGCTTGGTACAGAGCTTCTGGAAAAATTTTCCCTCGCCGTTGCTTTAGTCCAATGCATACCGATATGATTCCATTTTGATAAAAACCTTATGAATTTTTTGATCTGAAAGGGCATAAAAAATGATTACTCCAGCCTTTTTTCTCCTTGTTTGATCCATCTTATAATCCATGCTTTCAGTCAGTTTAGAGCTTTCTGGAATAGCGCATATTCCTATTAACGATATAAAAATAGATATGTTTTAAAGTGTTGCTCATTTTTGACGTTGGACGAATAAAATTATATTGATTTTTTTTTAAACCTGCATTTTTTCAGAATTAAATATGGTCTAGATGCATAAGGTTTTTAAGAAATAAAGGTTAAACTTCAAAGTAAAAAAAAAAAAAAACTAAAAAATTAGATTTTATGCTAGTGTCTCCGATCCCTTAGCTAGCCAAAGCGTAAAACTATTCCATTATTCTTGTCATTGGGCAGTCGGGGATTTTTAAAGTGTTGGCTGCGAAAGCAAGAATGTCAGGAAATGAAAAAAATTAATTAAATAGATGAAAGTTTAGCAATTCTCCATATGATGTCATCTTGTATCACGATTATAATTACAAGTGCTACTTGTTATTAGTACAACTATAAAAACTTCATTGCGTCTGATACTTAAAGGCTGCATGTAAAGCTCCTTGAGACAAAGTAGGCAGAACTACTAATCACTGTTACCGAAAGAGAAATGAAATATATAAGAAATTAGATATAAAGATTACCTCTGCCTTATCCTGAAAAGGGTTTGCCCTCCCCTTCCATAACAATGTATCTGCCAGATGTGCTGTATAACAGGGATTCCCAAACCATAGATTTACTATCATAAGACACTAGCAGTACAGCCTCGTAACGGGTATTAATAGAATGGTTCTTATGCTTCTTTACGTTTTGGTTCACATTGCAAGACAAAATGCATCTTTTAATGATTTCCAGGATGCTGAGGTTTGATATAAGGTATTAACTCAGATGGATTCTGCATCATCAATATAAGATTGGAAGGTAGAAAAATTCCAAAAATGGTATTGATTTCAGCGTAGGTGCCAATCAAAAAAGTTTTACAGGAACAAAAGGACATAACCTTTTGCATTCAGCCTTGTCTTAATATTTAAGAAATTTTACGTGTTATATCTAAGTTAACTAACACGAATCAGCTACATATTTCGGTTATAACTTTTTTTCTAACTACAGTCCTAAAAAACCTTTTTGTGTAAAAGAATTAAAGTTTATAAACCCTTGAAGTTTTCATCCCCTTCCCCTCCACTTTATATGCTGTGTTACATACCTTTCCTAGCTATACATCTATAAAGAACGAAAAATTAGGTCACAAAACAAAAACAGGGGGGAGGGAATATCCCAAACGCCATGCAAACAAAAGCAACACTTACAAATTACAGGATTAGCACTGAAGACTAAGTATGGCTCAGCTTCGACTGTGTGCATAAAAATACGTTCCTGCGGAAACAATGAAATCAGAAAGATTTCTTATATTTTCGTGATCAATTTTTTAATTAGATAGTGAAATACTCTGTACGGGTTTCGTCACTCAATAAAATTAGATGAAACAAGAGCTAAGAGTTCATATGGCACTTGTGACGAGGCAAGAAGAGCTAAGAGCCATGAGCTCATATGGTATGAGCTCTAACAAAATTCTAAGAATCAATAGATTGATTTAAAAGGAAAATCAGAGGCTTAATGCCGGTCAGGATTTAAAATAAGAGCTCTGAGTCACGATGTCCTTCTAAATATCAAAATTCATTAAGATCCGATCACCCAGTTGCAAGTTATAAATACCTCATTTTTTCTAATTTTACCTCTCCCTTTAGCCCCCCAGATGGTCGAATCTGGGAAAACGACTTTATCAAGTCAATTTGTGCAGCTCCCTGACACGCCTACCAATTTTCATCGTCCTAGCACGTTCAAAAGCACCAAACTCGCCAAATCACTGAACCCCTCCCGCCAACTCCCCCAAAAGAGCAAATCCAGTACGGTTACGTCGATCACGTATCAAGGACACTTGCTTATTCTATCCACCAAGCTTCATCCCGATTCCTCCACTCCAAGTGTTTTCCAAGATTTCCCCCTCCAACTCCCCGCCAATGTCAAAATATCTGGTCGGGATTTGAAATAAGAGCTCTGAGACATGAATCCCTTCTAAATATCAAATTTCATTAAGATCCGATCACCTATTCGTAAGATAAAAATATCCCAATTTTCACGTTTTCCAAGAATTCCGGTTTCCCCCTCCAACTCCCAGTAATGTCACAGGATCTGGTCGGAATTTAAAATTAGAGCTTTAAAACACAAGATCTTTCTAAATATCAAATTTCATTAAGATCTGGTCACCCTTTCGTAAGTTACAAATACCTCAATTTTCAAAATTACCCCCCCCCCCCAACTCCACCAAAGAGAGCAGATCCGGTCCGGTTATGTCAGTCACGTATCTTAGACAGGTTTTTATTCTTCCCATCCAGTTTCATCCTGGTTTCTCCCCTTTAAGTATTTTCTAAGATTTCCGGTCCCCCAACTGCCCCCCCCCAATTACGCTGGATCCAGTTGAGATTTAAAATAAGAGATCTGAGTAACGAGGTCCTTCTAAATATGAAGTTTCATGAAGATCCAATTACTCCTTCGTAAGTTAAAAATACGTCATTTTTTCTATTTTTTTAGAATTAATCCCCCTCCCCCCCAATAGAGCAGATCCGTTCCAATTATGTAAATCACGTATCTAAGAATTGTTCTTGTTTTTCCCACCAAGTTTTATCCCGATCCTTCCAATCTAAGCGTTTTCCATGATTTTAGGTTCCCCCACCCCAAACTCCCCCAATGTCACCAGATCCGGTCGGGATTTAAAATAAGAGCTATGAGACACGATATCCTTCTAAATATCAAATTTCATTGAGATCCGATCACCCTTTCGTAAGTTAAAAATACCTCATTTTTTTCAAATTTTTCTGGATAATCCCCCCCAACTACCCCAAAGAGAGCGGATCCGTTCCGGTTATGGCAATCATGTATCTAGGACTTGTCTTATTTTTCCCACCAAGTTTCATCCCGATCCCTCCTCTCTAAGTGTTTTCCAAGATTTTAGGTTTCCCCCTCCCAACTCCCCTCCCCCCCAATGTCACCAGATCTGGTCGGGATTTAAAATAACAACTCTGAGACATGATATATTTCCAAATATGAAATTTCATTAAGATCTGATCAGCCGTTCGTAAGTTAAAAATACTTCCGTTTTTCTATTTTTTCTGAATTCACGGGCCCCCCACCCCTCCCCCCCCCCAGATGGTCAAATCGGGAGAACGACTATTTCTAATTTAATATAGTCCGGTCCCTGATACTCCTGCCAAATTTCATCGTCCTAGCTTGCCTGGAAGTGCCTAAAGTAGCAAAACCGGGACCGACAGACAGACAGACAGACCGACAGAATTTGCGATTGCTATGTGTCACTTGGTTAATACCAAGTGCTATAAAAACGAGTTTTTTTTTAATTGAAAGTAAGTAGCGACATTAAAACTTAAAACGAACAGAAATTATTCCGTATATTAAAGGGCTGTCCCCTCCTCAACGCCCCGTTTTTTACGCTAAATTGTTTTGAAAAGTAGAGTTGTGAGAAAGAGTCAAACTCTAGCGTAAAGAGCCGCGCGTTGAGGAGGGGACAGATCCTTTCATATACGTAATAATTTCTGTTTGTTTTAAGTTTTAATGTTGCTCTTTACTTTCAATTGAAGAAACTTGTTTTTTTGTTAATAAAGAGCACATTTTTAATCAAAGACATTGCCCTACTGTGTAGCTATATATTTATTGCTTTTGGACCAGTTAAGGTAAATAGTGATTTTTCAAATGGAAGTAAAAGTTAACGTTAAACTATAATGAATATTGGATGTCAAAACGCTATATTGTATTTGCGCTATATTGCTTTTTCTCTTTGCATGCATATCTGTATCTTCTTTGCTATGTATTCCTAAACGAATCAAACAGGTCGTGGTAACGAACTGTAAGTGAGGAGCGACCCGGCTCAATAGTAAACGAAACTCTAAAAAACGAAATTTCGATACTAAAAGATAAATCAAAAGAATCGGATTTTTATGCTGATTTTAAATATATAAGTTTCATCAAATTTAGTCTTTGTCATCAAAAGTTACGAGCCTGAGAAAATTTGCCTTATTTTGGAAAATAGGGGGTAACACCCCCTAAAAGTCATAGGATCTTAACGAAAATTACACCATCGCATTAAGCGTATCAGGGAACCCTATAGAAAAAAATTCCAAGGTCCAATCTACAAAAATGTGGAATTTCGTATTTTTTGCCAGAAGACAAATCACGGGTGCGTGTTTTTTTTTTTTTTTTTTTTTTTTTTTTTTTTTCAGGGGTCATCGTATCGACCAAGTGGTCCTAGAGTTTCGCAAGAGGAATCATTCTAACGGAAATGAAAAGTTCTAGTGCCCTTTTTAAGTGACCAAAAAAAATTGGAGGGCACCTAGGCCCCCTCCCACGCTCATTTTTTTCCCAAAGTCAACGGATCAAAATTTTGAGATAGCCATTTTTTCCGCATAGTCGAAAACCATAATAACTATGTCTTTGGGGATGACTTACCCCCCACAGTCCCTGGGGGAGGGGCTGCAAGTTACAAACTTTGACCAATGTTTACATACAGTAATGGTTACTGGGAAGTGTACTGATGTTATCAGGGGGATTTTTTTGGTTTGGGTGTGGAGTTCAGGGGAGGGGGCTATATGGGAGGATCTTTCCTTGGAGGAGTATTTCATGGGGGAAGAGAAATTCAATGAAAAGGGCGCAGGACTTTCTAGCATTACTATAAACAAAAACAATGAAAATATAAACATGAAAAAGTTTTTTCAATTGATTGTAAGGAGAAGCATCAAAACTTAAAACGAAAAGAGATTATTACGCATATGAAGGGTTCTAAAAATGCTTTAGCATAAAGAGCGAGGTATTTAGGAGGAGATAAATACTTCGCTCTTTATGCTAAAAAATTTTTAAATAATTTCAACTATTTATTCTACGGCCTCTCTGATTCAGGGGTCATTCTTAAAGAATTGGGATAAAACGTAACGTAAGTTACGTAAGTTATGTACGTTTGTTACGTAAGTTAACTCTTAAGTTACGTTTTTTTTACTAATAAAAACGTTCGTTAAAAATTAAAAGATCTAGTTGCCTTTTTGAGTAACCGAAAAATTGGAAGGCAACTAGGCCTCCTTCCCCACCCCTTATTTCTCAAAATCGTCTGATCAAAACTAAGAGAAAGCCATTTAGCCAAAAAAAGAATTAATATGCAAATTTCATTTTAGTAATTTATGTACGGAGAGCCAAAATCAGACATGCATTAATTCAAAAACTTTCAGAAATTAAATTTAAAAAAACAAGTTTTTTTAAATGAAAGTAAGGAGCGACATTAAAACTTAAAACGAACAGAAATTACTCCGTATATGAAAGGGGCTTTTCCTCCTCTACACCCCGCTCCTTGCGCTAAAGTTTGATTCTTTCTCGCAACTCTACTTTTTAAAACAATAAAAAACTTTAGCGTAAGGAGCGGGGTGTCGAGGAGGAAAAGCCCCTTTCATATAACGAGTAATTTCTGTTCGTTTTAAGTTTTGATGTCGCTCCTTACTTTCATTTAAAAAAACTTGTTTTTTTATTTAATGAACTCACTGGATTGGAACTTGTTAAGCATGCCCCTCGTTGCCAGGATAAGGCCTTGAACATGTGGGCTAGTATTATATATTGCTTCGATTAAAGCGACTATAGTATATGTGACGTGCTCCCTGTTAGGTGAAGATTAAAAAGAGGAAGGAGGGTTCTGAAAAATTGTGGACCCCCTATATTTAGATTATACTTTCTTCTTTGACTCAAGTTTCTGTAACAAAACTTGAAATTGACAAATGGTAAGAACTATGAAATTAAATAGCATTATGTTTTCTTTAGTTTTTGCTGCTTATTTACAAATAAGTTTAGTTTAGCTCTGGGAAAATGGTCTGCCCGCTTAAGGGCTTCTTTGTCTCTCTGTAGCTTGGGAAATGATGGCATGAAAGACTGTTCCGTTTCTTCCAGTACAAACAAAGAAACTGTTGGTTGATAGTGATTGTAACTAAAGGACTTGAAGACTGCGAGCCATACTTGTAAGCACTTTCGGTTATATATATTATATACGGCTTGAGAAATACTATTGTTGCCCTTAACTATCTCTGTTTCAATACCCTTATGGTGGCCCTTACAAAGGTGGTTTTAGGGGAGGGACGGAGGGGGGGCACTTGCCCCAGGCGCAGAATTTTTAGGGGCGCAAAATTTCAAAAAAAAAATATAATGGTTATAATAAGTTTGTAATTTTTTAAGTTTCATTTCTATTAAAGTAAGTTGAAGGGGAAAGTTAATACATGAAAATAATATATTAATATATTAAATTAATATATTAGAATAATATATAATTAATGAAAATTAAATAATTGGAATTATAAATTTAAAAATAATTAAAAATTAACTATTAGTTAATCAATAATTTGGAAATATTCGTTAATAAATTAAAGTTTAGCTTAAATTTGCTCTGAATTTTTATATGACACAGGGGGGGGGCAATGAAGATTTTCCCTTGGCCCAAGAGAGGACAGAACCGTCTGTATATCCTTATTTTACTGCTGCCTAATTTTTTCTTACCCTTAACTGTAAACTAGGGGGCTATCACGTCTTTTCAATTTTCTGCTTTTTGCGGTAAATTTTAGCTAGCCCTTTCCTGAAATAAAATACAGCAGATGTAGCCAATTGGCAGTTGCAGTTGGTTAATTGCAGCTACTACCACTATTACTACTACTAACAACTCACCGCTGCACCAAGCCACCATAGTCCAACATAGCTGCGCATGCTCCTCTATCCCATTCTATTCAAAGCCTCCCTTTTTACACCCTCCCAGGAAGCTCCCATTTCCTTTAAATCTTTTAAATCTTTTAAAATCTTTACATCCTCCATCCGAAACGAGGACGACCTGCGTTCCTTTTAGCCCTGTACGGTTAGCCCTAAAAGGACAATTTTCGGTAATCTGTTATCCTTCATCCGCAGAACGTGCCCTAGCAATCTCAACCTTTCTCTCATTATAGCCCTATAAAGCGGTATGGAACCACATTTTTCGTACAGCCTACTGTTTGAAATACGGACAGTCACCCGGGTACCCAAAACAGTCCGCAGGCAATTTCTCTGGAAAACATCTAGCAAATCTTCATCCGCCCTTTGGAGCGCCCATGCTTCAGTTGACCACTGTCATCATTGTAGCTTCTAATATTCTAATCTTGGTTTGCAGACGTATCTTCCTATTCTTCCAAGGCTTTTCTAAATTTAACATTTTCACTGCTCCTACTGTCTTTACTAATAATACTACCATGGTAAGTGAAGCTGCCACCTGATCGATCTTTTCGTTACCCGACGTTACCTTTTCAGTTTCACTTATTCTAAGCCTTAGTGACTTAGTCTTTTTCACATTAATTTTCAAACCTTTTCTAGCACCCTGAATTCCTAAAACCGCTTATTGTTCATTGATTTTGCCCACACTTTCATCTAGAATGCCTAAATCATCAGTATAATCTAAGTCCAGGAGACTTAGATTGCAGCAAATTCAAATAAACCATTCTTGAAGCACAGTAAAAAGTTCTTATTTTTATACACATTGCGCTCCTGCTTAAACATTCCTTCATAAAACATAAATATTAACAATTTCAACTTTAATTTAAATAATCCGGCTGTTGGAGGAGCAAGAACTTATCAAGGACTTAACTTCAAGAGGGGGTTGGCTACAAAAAAAATCATGAAAAATGTATTTATATGCATTTTTGTTACGTTTTTACATGTCGGACACAATTTCCGGGGAGGGTCAAAATCTGTACCCTCCCCCCTTCCTTGGATATTTTCTTGTGGGGGTGCTTATAAATTGTGCCCATTTAATGGTTTTAACGTTGTTCTTTTCTTTCATTTGGGAAAAACTAGTTTTTAAGCGTACCTTTAGTTCATTTTTAACGTTCCAGGATTATCCTAGATATAAGAGGTTTGTTGCTTTTTCCACTTCTTATATTACAGTTTTTAACCATTTCCTGGCCAGTAAATGTGTCTCCCAATGCTAAGAATGAACTTTTAAATCTCTATTTTTATGGCACTTGGTATTAACCAAGTGACATATAGCAATCGCAAATTCTGTCGGTCTGGCGGGAGGAGTTGGGAGGGGAAAACATAAAATCTTGGAAAAGACTTAGAGTGGAGGGATCGGGATGAAACTTAGTGGGAAAAATAAGCACAAGTACTAGATACATGATTGACATAACCGGAACGGATCCACTCTCTTTGGGTAGTTGGGAGGGGGTTAATTCCGAAAAATTAGAAAAAATGCGGTATTTTTAACTTACGAACGGGTAATCGGATCTCAATAAAATTTGATATTTAGAAGGATATCGTTTCTCAGAGCTCTTACTTTAAATCCCGACCGGATCTGGTGACATTGGGGGGAGTTGGGAGAGGGAACCCTAAAACTTGGAAAACACTTCGAGTGGAGGGATCGGGATGAAAGTTGGTGGGAAAAATAAGTACAAGTCCTAGATACATGATTGACATAACTGGAACAGATCCGCTTTCTTTGGGGTAGTTGGGGGGGGGGGGTAATTCTAAAAAATTAGAAAAATGAGTATTTTTAACTTACGAACAGGTGATCGGATCTCAATGAAATTTGATATTTAGAAGGATATCGTGTCTCAGAGCTCTTATTTTAAATCCCGACCGGATATGGTGACATTGGAGGGAGTTGGGAGGGGGAAACCTAAAACTTGGAAAACGCTTAGAGAGGAGGGATCGGGATGAAACTTGGTGGGAAAAGTAAGCACAAGTCCTAGATACATGATTGATATAACCGGAACGGATCCACTCTCTTTGTGGTAGTTGGGGGGGGGGGGTTATTTCTGAAAAATTAGAAAAAATAAGGTATTTTTAATTTACCAACGGGTGATCGGATCTCAATGAAATATGATATTTAGAAGGATATCGTGTCTCAAAGCTCTTATTTTAAATCCCGACCGGATCTGGTGACATTGGGGGGAGTTTGGGGTGTGGGAACCTAAAATCATGGAAAACGCTTAGATTGGAGGGATTGGGATGAAACTTGGTGGGAAAAATAAGCATAAGTCTTAGATACGTGATTTACATAATTAGAACGGATCCGCTCTATTGGGGGGGGGGGGTAATTTTGAAAAATTAGAAAAAGTGAGGTATTTTTAACTTATGAAGGAGATATCGGATCTTCAAGAAACTTCGTAACTCAGATTTCTAATTTTAAATCTCAACAGGATCCAGCGTAATGGGGGGGGGGGATCTTAGAAAATACTTGAAGCGGTGAGATCGGGATAAAAGTGGATAGGAAGAATAAAAACCTGTCTAAGATACGTGACTGACATAACCGGACCGGATCTGCTCTCTTTGGTGGAGTTGGGGGGGGGGGTAATTTTGAAAATTGAGGTTTTGTAACTTACGAAAGGTTGACCACATCTTAATGAAATTTGATATTTAGAAGGATCTTGTGCTTTAAAGCTCTAATTTTAAATTCCGACCAGATCCTGTGACATTGGGGGGAGTTGGAGGGGGAAACCGTATTCTTGGAAAACGTGAAAATTGGGGTATTTTTATCTTACGAATAGGTGATCGGATCTTAATGAAATTTGATATTTAGAAGGAATTTATGTCTCAGAGCTCTTATTTCAAATCCCGACAAGATCTTTGACATTGGGGGGAGTTGAAGGGGGAAATCTTGGAAAACACTTTGAGTGGAGGAATCGGGATGAAGCTTGGTGGATAGAATAAGCAAATGTCCTTGATACGTGATTGACGAAACCGTACTGGATTCGCTCTCTTTGGGGGATTCGGGGGGAGGGGTTAAGTGATTTGGCGAGTCAGGTGCTTCTAGACTTGCTAGAACGATGAAAATTGGTAGGCGTGTCAGGGACCTGCACAAATTGACTGGATAAAGTCGTTTTCCCAGATTCGACCATCTGGGGGGTTAAAGGGAGAGGAAAAATTATAAAAAAAATTATGTCTTCATAACTTACGAGTGGGTGATCGGATCTTAATGAATTTTGATATTTAGAAGGACATCGTGACTCAGAGCTCTTATTTTAAATCCTGGCCGGCATTAAGCCTCTTATTTTCCTTTTAAATCAATCTATTGATTCATAGAATTTTGTTAGAGCTCATACCATATGATCTCTTGGCTCTTAGCTCTTCTTACTCGTCACAAGTGCCATATGAGCTCTTAGCTCTTGTTGAATTTTCAAGGGGGTCTCTTCGGACAAATTTTGTTTCTAAGGGATGTCTAAAAGCATCTATTTCCTCTTTGCTGGCAATGGCAATGACAATGGCTTGAATGAAAGGAATCACATTTTTCATAGTGGAATGTCAAATTGGAAGCGTGTTATTTCTGAAAGTTTGTATATTCCGGGAAAAACCTTAATTCAGTGATGGCCACAGCTTAATTAGTCTAGAAGTGGAGAAAAGAACATAAGAGTTATTTAAATCATCATCAATCATTTGAAGAAAAGTTTGTTATTTAACCAGCTAAGAGCGATTTTTGTCTTTCTTGTCATCAAAAATTACTCAGTAGCAGAAAATCCGTTGCCAATGACGAACATGACATGTCAGTCTGTAAAAACTCATTGCTTCCTCCCCCATTTATTCCCCTGTATTTGACGCCTCTGAGTAGAAGTGTTATCTTTTATGTAGCCATTATCCTCTGTGGTACTGCAGTTGATCCACTCTACTTGGCAGCACGGGGCCAGGAATTCAATCTCAGCTACTGCAAGGTTGGGCGACAAGCTTGCTATGTGTCCCTGTAAAAAAAAGACCCGGCAACTGAAACGAGTCCAGGAAGTTCGGTGCTAGCTGCCGCAAAGCTGGGTAACAGGCTTGCTTCCTGTCCCTGCAAAAAAAGACTCGACAACTGAATCGAGGCTAGTGCGAGCTAGGGAGTTCGGTATCAGCTGCCGCAAAGTTTGGTGACTTGCTTGTTCTCTCTCCCTGCAAAAAAGACCAGGCAACTGAAACGACACCATGGAGTCCGGCCTCAGCGGCTGCATAGCTGAGCGGCAGGCTTGCGTCCTGTCTCTGGACAAAAAAGACCTGACAACTGAATCGAGGCTAGTGCGAGCTGCTAGAGAGTTTGGTGTCAGCTGCCGCAAAGTTGGGTGACATGCATGTTCTCTCTCCTTGCAAAAAAAAGACCCGGCAACTGAAACGAGGTCATGGATTCCGGTGTCAGCTGCTGCAAAGCTGGGTGACAAGCTTGCTCCCTGTCCCTGAAATAAAATATAGGAACTGAAACAAGAGAGTTATCGACGTCCTTTGCTTCGATCAATTAGGGGGTGGATCTAAAGCAAAATCTGCGGGGGGGAATATGATAAGGGTGCTAATAAGCAAAATCTTGAGGGGGGTTATGTCACGTTGGCGCCAATAACTGACGAAATCGGCAAATTTATTTTGAAAAAAAGAGTGAGACAAAAACAAGGATTGAGGACGCCAGGTCCGGGGTGCTCCTGGATCCGCCAGTGCTATGAGTAGCTCTGGATGATCTTTATTCTTTTGTTAGCCATTATTCTGGGAGCAATATCAACAAGTCCAATTTGTTTTCTTTGTTAGTTCGCTGCCTGGGTACACTATCCATAACCACGTGCAATTATACCAGGGATCTGCCTTTTTAGTATGCTATCCATTATAATTGATTACTAATTTTCTGGTTGATTTTGGTGGGGCTCAATACTGAGGTAATTTATCAAAGAAACACAATGCCATGACAGTGTATCAATTCTTATTTATTGAAAATAAGTGCTTTTGTTTAATTAAATAAGCGATACCAAAGTTGTTAATGAAACAAGGCCTTTTCCATCAATCTATAGGTGAAATAAATGAGTAGAATGTTTCTTTATGATATTAGTGCTGAGTCATTCTAATCTAGAACATGCTGATGAAAGGGAATCAAAGATTAAAATCAAAACTTTCAGCTGCTTAGATGACTCTGCGATTATTGTGAGGAAGACGAAATTGGCGGCTTTTTGTTTTGGCCTTGATCCTTTTTTTCTGAATATACAAAAAAAACAATATACAGAACAATAATTGAATAAATAACGCTTAGACGCACTGGTATTTGCTGCATGTCTTTGTTCTAAGCCTTTCGTCGTGGCCACTGACATCTTCCATCACTAATAAACAAATAAACCAACCTCAACAACAAAAACTTGCAAAAAACGAACAATGTGCTTTTAATCCCTATAAATAAACTTTCAAATATTTGAAATACGTTCTATAGCGTTTAAGTTAATCAGGATTGTGTCTAGAACCGTCAATCCTAACGTAGGGTGCAGATCTCACCAGTGGGGCATGGCAATATTTTGGTGGGTCTTGGACAGGATATGCACCTTTTGGCTGGCCAGTTGTGGCCTTTTAAGCTTCCTTCAGATGAATACACGTAGAATTCTGAATATGAAAATTTAAATATCACAAGGGGGTGTCAGGATTTTAGAAATGCCTAGGTTGAGCATGGCCCAAAATTGATTGAGAACCGCTGATAGAGAAGAAAGTGAATTAGTTGTGGTATTTCAAAAAGCGATAATTAACATTACCTTGTGAATCTCTGAAGTTTACCCCACCTTTCTGAACTGAGCAACCAGTGATCTAATTAACTAGTCTATCTATTCGGAGTACATCGTTTTTTTTTTATGACGAAAATCACTGATGACAAAAGCTACGACGAAAATTACAATGCCTCTGAAGTCTCCAGACTCTGACACACGCTACGTAAAATTCCACATTCTGCATAACCCCTCGGTTTTTTTTTTATGATAGAAAAGTATTCAGACGACTGAATTTGGAAGTTAATTGGCTAAATGAGGCTTTCAGAAGTGAATCTAACAAGGTCCACTTTTCATGTTTTCAAGTCTCAGTGTCAAAGAGATCCTCTGAAAGCACATGGTTGGCGGTTTATAACATTAAATAAGAAAAAAGTCTCCGACTGAAAGTAAGTAGTATGATTAAAACTTAAGCTGAATAGAAACGAAACGAACTAAAACAATATGGTTTTCCGTATTCCCATTGCACTTACTCGATATATGAGTTTTGGTCTTCGTTTTTTAGCAGCATCAGAAACCTTCGTGTTGTTGTTGATAGTTTGCCTACTACGCCATGGTCTAGGGTGTCAATAGCATCTATTATGATCTCTGGTAACAAAACCAGTAACTTTGTTATCCTTCAATTTTTCATCGTAAAGACGTGAAACGTACATAATACATACCTCCTAATGAGGATAATGGGGTCAATTCGTCTAATAGTAGCGAATTTTGGAAAAGGACATTCTGAGGAGGCAATTGTGTCTATCCTCTTTCCTCGTTAAAAACAACAACAAGCAAAACAACAGGGAATTTACTTCAAACAGTGGAATTATTTATTAAGAATATTTCGGCTATATAACTAAGAGCCGTTCTTAGCAAGCTACTTGTAAAATGAAACTTACTTATAAAACTTATAAAATGAAATCTTTAAAACTAAAATTAAAGAGTCCCAGAATCACATCCCCCTAATTTCTGTTTAAAGATATTATTATTTTGCTAAAATTTAATTTCGATTGTGTCACGTACAGCTTATTTAATTCCCAAATCATTGCTAATGAGGGAGGTATTTTCAAAAAGAATTTCATGGGTGTAGTTTTCAAAAATGTGGCTGCTTAGAGCAGAATTAATTATGAATGCTATTTGACTTTCTTGTCTTGGTTATGTAAGTTTTATGCTGTTGCAGGCGTTTTTCTGAATTTTAACGGGTTCTACCCACGTAGTAATTGCCGCGAAGTATTCTTAAGATTTAAACAATTCCAATCTCTTAGGTAAATTCCCCATTTGTTTTACATGTTGCTGCTTTTATCATGTAAAGGCGGTGTGGTCTTCGCTATGTTTCCCTGGCCCTCCCAGGAAATATACCCTCGCCCTTCTTATTTCATACCTGTGTGCACATATGATAATATGTCTTGTTTTGGGTGCCTATCTAACTTGGGGGGGGGGAATAGTTTTGCTGTTTTGTTTTTGTGATACATCTTATGTATGTGAGTTATATGTCAACTCGCTGGATTTGCAAGACTTCTCATAACCGGCTACCACTTCTTCAAGAATCTTCAGAAGTATCCTGTTAACATTAATCAATTACGATCTGAGCTCAGCTAATGTGTATTAGTCATCTTCTGCAATCGGCCCTTGTTTCGCTCAAAACTTATGGTTTTTAGTTTGGAAATATGTAAATACTTTGAGATAGAACTAGATAAAAGTCCACCACCTAATTTGGTATTTTTTTCAATTTACCTGACGCTGGGAAGAACGTCATAACAAGAATAATTCACGTGGTGACCCTGCTTCTAACTTAACATTCTTCGGTATCTAGATCGTAAATCCTTGTGCGAAATTAATTGCACAAGCTTTTGACATTCGACATTGAATTGAGCTCCACAATTTCTTTATAAACTTGACACCACATAATTAGCATTAACTTTTAAACATCTTCATTTAGTCTTTATAGGAACATAAGTCCTTATGGGCACGTCGGAGAATATGTCTAGCTATGAAATATATTTCTTCCGTGTGTTCTCGGATTGTTCAAAATGGTTAGCTAATTGTTCATAATTATATATCCGAGGTGATGAACGACTAATTTTTGACTCTGCGTCAAATTCAAGAGTTCACATTGCTGTTGAATATAATAAATCATTTAAGCTGCACCAAAGGGGCACATTTAGAACCAATTTTTTGTTTAATAATTGATATGATTCTTAGCGGCTTCTAAATTTGAACTTGGCATTAATAATAAGTTTAAATATGGTGCAAGATAAGTCTGATTTGTATTCTTTTGTAGTTGTTGATAATCAAGCTTTGTAAACGATGATTCAGCATTAAAGTGGACCAAGTTCATATGAACGCTTTTATACTGCTATAATGATGTCAGCGAAGTCAGGCATCTCGGTGGGCCAAGTTGGCTTTATGTATTTACACACACACACACACACATATATATATATATATATATATATATATATATATATATATATATATATATATATATATATATATATATATATATATATATATATATATATATATATATATATATATATATAATTTTTAGCATTTCTTGTAAAATTTGCCTGTCTTCCAAATATATGAACATCCCCCGCTCCAGAAATATGGATACGCCCATCCCCAGCTTCTCAAATAAATTCCAAAAATACACGTAGGCTACCTGATCCTTACTAATATAAAAACATGTTTGTTGAATTTATTTTGGTGTGTATTCTAAGATTTATTTTTATTATTTTGTTTGGGCTGATGTGCTTAAAGTTGGTTGTACTACCTTGTAACTCTCTCTCTCTCTCTCGACCTTTCTCATCAATCTTGGTCAGAATAACTTTTTCCCTATTAGTTTTATGCAGGATAAAGATTCAGGACACACGTTGATCTCTTTAACATGCCTGTCAACTGTTTTTGGAGAACGCATTTATTTTCGACTGCCCATCCCTAGTCCCATCAAGTTGAACATGAAAAACTGCTAAACAGTCAAAAAGGCACGCCCTCTGATCTTCAATTGCTCTTTGAAATTTGCTAAACATAGAAGTGGAGCAGTAAAAAGGGAGAGAGAAAAGCAATTAGTAGCCTTTTTGCGAGATCATTAGATAAACTCTATTCGGGTGTCGTATAATTGTTGTTTTTTATATTTGTGGTCATGCTTAATGGCTTGTGAAATAAAGGGTTCAAAATTAATATGACCCAAATTAGAAAAAGAGTATCATTGGCGGAATATGTGGCGTCGATTCACGAGAATATAGGAGGGGGAGTTGGAAATGTTTTTTTTTTTAATCTAGGGAGGGCAGTTTTTTTCAATAGAACTAGCAAAAAGATATTTTTTGAATGAAAACACTGTAAAGAGTTATTTTTAAAGTCTAGGGGCGGGAGTAATCACACCTCCTCCTAACACCTCTCCAAATTGATGCCAATATGAAATCCGAACTACAAATAGTTCCCGTTTAAATCTTTATTAATGGTTGTGATTTTTAAATAAAATATGTTTCCGAATATAGCGGCCGTCCTTAACCCAGTGCTTCTAAAACATCTTGGACCACATTGGAGGATCTGCAAAATGCCTTGTAGGATATGCTGGCTATGGTGACAACACGAGTCGACCTCGCTTAAAAAAAAAAAAAAAAAAAAAAAAAAAAAAAAAAAAAAAACTTGAATGGCTTGTCTTAAAAAAAAATCCAACTGTATATTTTTTTACTAGTTCATCAGCAGAATGCTTTTGTCTATGCATAAAATTAAATTAAAAGCAAGTTTTTTAACTGCAAGTAAGGAACGACATTAAAACTTAAAACAAACAGAAATTATTCCGTAAATGAAAGGGGTTGTCCCCTCCTCAACGCCTCGCTCTTTACGCTGAAGTTTGACTTTTTTGTTTTAATTTCAGTTCGTTTTAAGTTTAATGTCCTCCTTACTTGCAGTTAAAAAACTTGTTGTTTTTTTTACTTAATTTCTGAACGTTTTTGAATTAATGCATGTTTTAATTTTGGCTCACCGCGCATGAATAAATAAAACGAAATTTGCATTTTTTTTCTAAATGGCTTTCTCATAGTTTTGATCGGACGATTTTGATAAAAAAAGGGGGTGGGGGAGGAGGCCTAGTTGCCCACCAATTTTTGGTTGCTCAAAATGGCAACTAGATTTTTTTTTTTTTTTATACGAACGTTTTTGATAGTAATAAACATACGTACCTAACGAATTACCTGACGTAACGAACTTTTATTTTTGTGTATTTTTATTACGGATATGAGGGGGTTTGCCCCCTCGCCAATACCTCGCTCTTTACACTAAAGCTTGTATTTTGTCCTGAGTCTTTAAGAATGACCTCTGAATCACAAAGGCCGTAGAATAAATAATCTAAATTACTAACAAATACTTTAGCGTAAAGAGCAATGTATTGTGGAGGAGACGAACCCCTTATATACATAATATTTATGTTCGTTTTAAGTTTTAATGCTGCTCGTTACTTCCATTTGAAAAAAAAGTTTATTTATTTTCTTATTTTTTTTTAAATAATGCTAGAAAATCCTGCGCCCTTTTCATGGAAATTCTCTTCCCTCATGAAAAATTTCTCCATGGAAAGATTCTCCCACGTAACCCCCTCCCCCCGACCCCACCCCCACCCGAGGCAAAAAGTCCCCCCGAAAACGTCTGTATAATAACTTCATAATAACCATTACTATGTGTAAACATGGTCAAAGTTTGTAACTTGCAGCCCATCGCCTGGGGACTGTGAGGAATTAAGTCGTCCCCAAAGACATAGTTATTAAGTTTTTGACTAAGCTGAATAGAATGGCTATCTCACCAGTGTTTTTTGGGGGAAATGTGTGTGGGAGGGGGCTTAGGCACCCTCCAATTTCTTGGTCACTTAAAAAGGGCACTAGAACTTTTAATTCCATTAGAAAGGATTAAAAGGATTTTAATTTTTCCATTTTAATTCCACTCTTGGCACATTCTAGGACCACTGGGTCGATACGATCACCGACGACCCTGGGAAAAAAAAAATAAAATAAACACGCATCCGTGATCTGTCTTCTGGCAAAAAATACAAAATTCCACATTTTTGTAGATAGGAGCTTTAAACTTCTGCAGTAGTGTTCTCTAATACGCCAAATCTGATGGTGTGATTTTCGTTTAGGGGGATTCTATGATTTTTAGGGGGTGCTTCCCCCTATTTTCTAAAACAAGGCAAATTTTCTCAGGCTCGTAACTTTTGATAGGTAAGACTAAATTGATGAAACTTATATATTTAAAATCAGTATTAAAATACGGATCTTCTGATGTAACTATTGGTATCAACATTCCATTTTTTAGAGTTGCGGTTACTATTGAGCCGGGTCGCTCCTTACTATAGTCCGTTGCCACGAAATGTTTTACCATTCTTGCCTGCTGGGAAACAAATTTACAAGTCTGATTTAAAACAGAAGCAAAATTTTACCAAAAGCAAAATTTGTCAGAAGTCGCCGTAAGCGCTGTAAAACAATCGATCATATGAATATAGAAATAGAGATGCTAGAAAGGCTCTAGTAATGCTACACTTTAGACCTTGCTCCTAAGAACCCATTAAGATAATCATAGGGAAATTAGAGTCACCAAGTACCTACCCTGCAAATAGCAATCAAATAATGAGCCATTTGAAAAAAAAAAGAAAAGAAAAAATACATGTCACTGGCTTGAATTGGTGTTACTGTCTAGGGGATCAACATCGTATAAAATAGTATTCCGTTATTAATGATAATTATAATTTATTTTTTCCCTCTTTTGCTACATTGTAAAAAAAACTGGAAGAGTATAAATAGAAAAAATACGAAAATATAACTTTAAAATTCAATTGCGAAAGGTTTGACTCGAATTTGGCTTATTGCAGGCACTATCGTTTGCAGTGGTGGAATTTCAATGTTTTTCTGAGTTCTGAGTTCTTATTTAACATTAAAATCCATAAACAAAAAATTGCTTCAAGACAATCTCCCCCATAAGGCTCCATTTCATTTCTAATCTTCCGAATTCTACGATAAGCCTTGCAAAACTGATGCGTAATAGAATTGTAATAAATTTATTTTCTTTGTTGAACAGGTTTTATAGACCAGCAATCAGGGGTGTCGAATGGGGAGGGGTTGCTATGTTCCCCAGATCTTACATTGTATTGTTATATCGGATTATTGACTCTTCTTGACTACTAATTTACTCAGGTCTTTTTGCCTCCCACCCGGAATTTTAGAATTTGAAAAATACCTTTTTTGTGTTTTTCGTTGACACAGTGCTGTTTTTGTATTTTTAACAAAAAAATTAAAAATTGCCTTGCCCCCCTCCTCCTAGGTTCTGAAAATTAAATTCCCCCCACCCTCTTTCCCCTGAATTTCTCTGAATTGACACCATTACCACCATTGAGCTTTATAAACATAAAGAGGGTTTTTTTCCTGACGCGATTTCATGATTCAGTCGCGGAAGGGTTTACTCGAAGTTGACTTCTTACGATGGAATTTAATACTGTTCTCTCTTTTGACTAGGCAATTCTCTCTCTAGTCAGTGGACACTTGCTTTTTTCTGTTTATCCTTTCCGTATATAATAGTTAAAGGTTTTATGAAAGACCTGCGTAAATGATCTATATTTAGCAATGAGTTAGGAATCCAGTTTGAATAATTTTTTATAATGCACAAAACGGCCTTGGTCTCCTCATCCATTACATCTTTTGAATAATAATGAATCGAATCTTGCTCTAATTAGAGTACTGCATCATAACTATCTGTTTCACACCTCCAATTTTGGTCATGTATGTCCAAACCTTTTGTTTTTTCTGTGTATTTACTTGGGGCGGGCCGAAAAAATGTTTTTTTTTTTTTTTGCTGTACATGGCCTGTAATCTCTTTATCAGTTCGTATTTTACTTGTAGAGTAGTTGCTGCGCTGGAAGTAACAAGTATCATAATTTGCTTTCTGGCAGACTAATTTTCTCTTGTCAAGGACTTTGGCCTTTCAATTTCTTCATTATTAAGAAAGAATGTTGAAACTTAGCTACAATTTTGCAATGTATTTCGCCATATATGGGTCATACTAGTGCGCCACAAATCCTGTTGCATGCGACGTTACAGTTCGAATGTATCGAAAATGAAAGTGTGTTCCCATTTGGCAACAAATTATCTGCGGTGATATTTTACAAATGAAATTATGGCTGACAAGAGGGGGAGATAGCAGAATCCCTGGAGGTTTTGTCTTCATTGGGCCTGGTGCAGTATTTTCATATGCGAAAGGCTTACTTTCAATTTCTTATATAAAATCGAAGCCTTTCATTGTAATCTTTTTTAGCTTATTTTTTTCATTATTTAGAATTGGAAAATAGAAAGTCAAGTTGTTTGAAAATATGATAAAATGATGTCGAATTATACAACCCGAAAATATAATTGCTGAATAGGCGAGGGGAATTGCCTGTGCTGTGCTTCGCTTCTGAATGAGCAGACTTGTGCAGACTTGTCATAATCACTATATTGTAGAGAATCTCTACTGCTTTCTATTTTATTTTCCTCTTTCGGTCTGTATTTCGGTGTATTCGTTTTTATTTTATTTTCGATCGATAACTTTTTAATGGGAAGAACTGAAAATTCAAAACATTTACCCGGTGTAAATAGTTTAAAACGGATCGTAAAACTTCTGCTAGAGCTTGTAAAATTTCCAGTGGTAAAAACTGAAATAAAAGTCATTCATTTTTTGCCTACTAGATAGTATAGACAATAAGTAACACGAAACTGTCTTAGTTGCGAATGTAAACTTTTTCAGGGTATCTAATTCCAGGTTCGCGTAGAACACGGAATTACATTTTAAATACCTGAAACCAGAAATCTGCTGTACTGTCTCTTTTAGCTTCCTCAGAAATAATTCTGGAAAGGTTATTCTTAAAAGCCGGGTTCGAATTTTTATAAAATTGACGATTTTGGTTGACTTTCTAGAATTCTGTATTCGTATAAAGCTCCGGGGTAACCGAGCCTTAAAACTGCCCAATGTGAGTTATTCTCATTTTTTTTTATTTAATTCTAATGATTTTGTTTTATGTATGAGTTTTGTTTTACTTCTATGATTGGGAAGTTTAAAATTGAAAAACCTTTGCTGCCAATATCTTCGACGGTACTTGTCAAAAATTGCCCTCCCTCTTCCTCAACCATCCCTCTTTATGTTAAAGTTTGACTTTTTGTCACGATTCTTAGTTAAGACTGCTCAAACACAAGGGCCGTTGAATTTGAATGGGAAGCATTTTTAAAGAATTTTTAGATTTTAGCTTAAAGAGCGAGGGTTGAAGAAAGGGCAGCCCCCCTCATATGTAGAATAACTTCTGTCTGTTTTAAGGTTGCTTCTTACTTTCAGTTGAAAAAACTTGTTATTTTATATTTATTTATTGTATAGGGTGGATGGACTTCAGTCCTTTTCCCTATTTTAAGATTGGTAATTTAAATAGAACTGTTTTGTTCAACTAGAATATAAAAAAAATAACAAATCTTTCCAAATTTTGTGATTTCTCTTTTATCTCCCACTTGGTATAAAAGACTGGTTTACTGTAAGTAACTTGGTGTTTCTGATATAATTTTCAGGTTGCATAGGAAACTCATGCATAGCTAAGGCGCATTTATCCCTCTACCTTCATGTCAGATTTTTGTTGATTATATATTTTTTATGCTTTTATCTTTTCTATTTTTCCTCCACCGTTATTTACTGTTGTAGTGTGCCGGTTATAGCGGAAATGAATTAATTAACTTTTCAAAACCTGGATTCCAAGGTTATTCTATATCTAAAACATCTTAGGCATTTCAGTGACTAATCTTCTAATTTCTAATGCCTCAGTCCACCTTCTTGTAACCCTGATTATGGCTGTCCAATCAAAATTCTTCTTGGAATTATTTCTAGTAGACTCGTCGAATTTTCTTAGTTCTTAAAATATTAGTAAGAGTTTGAACGAGAGTTACAGAAGAAGAAATGAAAGATTCACATTTGGGAGTTCTTTAATTACTAGTTTGGCTATTCGCCAAATTGACTGACTTCATAATTCTGTAAATTCTGCTCATAAACACAGTAAAGTCAAAACTGATAAGCAAGATGAATTTCCGCTTTTGATTTTATCATTTTGGCGTTGAAAAAAACGGGAAATTTACGAGTTTGCTTGTGTTTGAGCACGTCTACATCCAAGTACATTTTCGTTTGGAGTTAGTTAAATTGGCTCCGAAAAAAAAAGAGAAAAAGAGTAAAGCTAGTATTGAAGTTCTATTAACTTATTTTATCCTTGTATGCGTTTATTTTCAATAGCGGGCCCTTTGAGATGCGGGAGGCATAGATATTACTGCTTTTAGGGCTGAGATTTTACCTCTATTTAGGGACCTTTAAGAACTTGTCTCCCCAACGCTTAAAGTATATTTTAAAAGCCGCAAGAAATCTTGGACTGGGCCTAAAATATATTGACTAACAGCGTTTTTTTGTGTGGAAGGGATCCAAGGAGCCAAGATCTGAGGCTTGGACGTAGGACTGTATGGCGCGGAATATAGGCCCAGACGGTTCAGTCGGAGGAATTGACTTGATTACAGTTATAACTGACAGATCAAAACTCTATATCCAAGACTGAAAGCGCACTTAGAAAAAAGAAAAAAGAAGTTGACAGCCTCAGAAAATGCGGTTGTGTATACCTCGGTACTTACGGTGTGTATTATACCAAACACACACAAGAAGGGAAGTTAGGTTAATCATAATGAATTTACCAACAAATGATGAAAATATAATACTTTAGTTTATAAAATAATATAATTTGGGCTATATTTGTACATTAGGGCTGGGGGGAAGATAACCTAATCTTACCCCCCCCCCCAATGTGCAAATATATAGTCCAAATTATACAAGTCCAGTGCGTTCTGTCTCTCGTCATTTATCTTAGTGGCTATGAATCCGGGTTTTCTTCGATATCACATTGAGTAAACTTCTCGACCGTGTTTGGTATAATACATAAGTTCCTACACCTCAACGTCCAAAATCGGGGCGCAGTCCCTGCTACTGAAGCTACTTGGGCCACATGGAAAATGACGGCATGCTTTGAGTTTTGGTTCGATTTTAACAAAAAAGGAAACTTCCAGACATTTCTCAGACTTTGCGAATCAGAATAGCACGTGCAATGAAGTATCTTACTCGACACGTCTCCGACTGAACGTGCACACGAACCAGACTAAACGCAGTCTATTATGTAACATTAAAACCGTAAAAGTGATCCATGTGTTTCTATATTGCATGGTTGACTAATAGCTATTGCTGTTTGTGAACTTGTTTTATCTTACACTTTAAATATCCAAAAATTTCATTTTCGTAGTCCTGAGATTAATAGCTACTTTTTAAAGAGTTACTAGTTGCCTTTATTTTTCGCCTGACCTAAAGAATCTCAAGGTTGCATCTGGTTACTTTCTCCGTTTTTTTTCTCATCTATAGGAAAGCACTGGATAAGTCGTGCTTTTGTTTTGGGCGGCTGTGGCATGATTAATTGGCGAGGAAGTGAGATTTTGACAGGATTCTTTTCCGCGGTGCACCATTTAAAGTCCCATCTAAATTTTAATCCTGTTATAAACAGTGGTGTTAATTGAAATAGCAGGGGAGATGGTAGAAAAAAAATTACTATAGTTTGAGCAAACGTGTTTTGATAGTTTGACTGCATATATTTAAGGAATATATTTTTTGGGTCAACTTTGACAGCACCTATTTATTTTGTAAGAGCAAAAACTGTTTTCTGTCACCTCAATTAACCTTTTCCACGTCGAAACTAAAAATGAAGCTATTAATTGAATGCGTAGCAAAAGGCCTAGTTGTCGTTTCATTTTTTATTGTGGTTATCATAATCAGCTACTTACCCATGAAGTTTTTTTTGGGGGGGATTTGAAAGTAATATATATATATATATATATATATATATATATATATATATATATATATATATATATATATATATATATATATATATATATATATATATATATATATATATATATATATATTATTTGCATCGAAGAAAGACTGTGTCCAAAGGGTGTGTGGTGTTCCCCCTCCAAAACATTCTTTCAACGTGTAAAAACGTAACTAAAATGCATATAAACACATTTTTGACGGGGTTTTTAAAGTTTTAAAAAACTTTAAAACCTCTCCCCTTGACCAAAAAAACTCGGATATGCCCTTGCATCGGAAACCTCTAAAACTAAAGGGAATTCCTACAAATCTCAAGGCTTCGATGATGCTTGGGTTAGTATACCTTCTCGCGTCCGAATACTGAGCCTAAATGATAACTCATCATGGATTTTGGCATTCTGTTCATCCCTTTACAGTAAATTCTGCAATGCTAAATAACTCGAGGTTAGACCCTACGTGACCGTAAGACGGAGCAAAACAGAAGAGCTTTGGAAGAAGGAAGTTGAATATAACTTCTAGTCAGAGGCGCCATTTGGGCCAAATCTTGGGGTGGGAATAGGGCATTTGACAGAACTTGAGACTTTTATTATGAATCTAGCCTACTTTCAAGTTTACAATGATTAATAGCAAATAGCGTAATTACCCCAAGGGTCGTCAGGTAATTTACGCTCTTTGCCTAATAGGCGTGCAGTTAGTTCAAATCATTTGAACAGAATGGATTATGTTGGACATAATGAATAATTATGGCCGGAAAAGGGCCCTTTGTGGTGGAAGCTTGGGCCCCCCTTGACAATCTGGGGTGGGCATTTGCCCACCCCTGACCCCCCCCCCCCAAATGGCACCTCTGCTTCTAGTTTATGCTTACATTAATGTGATAAAACAGATATGCTTATTGAAAAAATACTGTAGTTTGTGAAAGCTGGAGAGCGATTTTGTTTTATTTATTTCTGTTTTAAAGTTTATTTCATTAAGTTAAAAACTCTATCCATTGTTAGTGTTTTGCAATCAGGCATTCTTGAGTTGAGTGTTTTCTCCTGAACCAATGGTGCCAATAGACTGCTTGACTCTTAGAATCTGTTGAACACCTTGTTCAGAATACTTTCAAATACTCTTCCTGTGCAGGACGAAAGACTGGCGGGCTGAACTAACAAGTATCTGCTTAGAGAATAATCTGCTCGATTATTAATCTAAGCGATGAACTTTGATCATTACACTCTCTTTCTTTCTTAAACTGCTTTGTTCGTATCATCAAAGTTTTCCTACTTGTCTGATAAGTGTCATCAATCTAAACAATTCCATTCTTATTTCAGTTTAGCTAATGACATTACTTTTATTTTATTTACAATTATTCTTTCTCGATTACCGCCTTTTCTATAAAGGTTTTAATTAAAGTTTGTTTTATAATATTACGATTTATTTCCTCTTTGTCAAATACCATATTCGTAAATTTTGTTATAAGTACTACAGAATTCGTCAGCACCATTTTTTAAAGGTCATTTTTTATACTATCTTTATCAGCAACCTTATTATTTTTCAATCCTTTTAATACCATCTTTAGCTTCTTTCTAAATACGTGTCCCCAACCCTCCTTCTAAATTGTCAACAAAATCACTTTTTTCTATTGTTTCTTAGAGCTTTTTCCATATTCTCAAAAATATTTGGAATGTTCAAAATTCTCATAATTTTAAACAGAATAAGACCTGCCGGCCGGAATTCACATGGCGACGTCGGTTTTTCATTTTTCCTTGACACTATGTATCGTCTTCTGCAATAACTAAGTACTAGTTACTTATAAGTGCCGACAGGACCTGTCAATAATCGTCTGTCAACATAATATTATAATTGATAGGTTGAAAGATTTAGTGTTGAAAACATTTTAGTTTTTAAACCAGAAATCTTTGACCTATGTGAACCTTTAGAACCCTTTTAACTTCTAATACGTTTCAAGGAAGTCAAATAGTATCTCTCTGGGTTCTAAATTATGCAAGTGATGAAGTAAAAAAACAGACAAAAAACTTTGTGTTAATTTTGCCGTATTAATTGGAACCCTTACTAGTATAAATAATTCGGCTTGTACTGTTTTTATTATTTGTATTTTTCAGTATTACAAAAATTTACAAATATTTGAATATATTTTTGAGTCGCTTCAGTTTTGAAAATAAATGTGAATATAAAGATGTTTCTCCCTTACTTATTAGGAATGTATAAAGGAACACGAGAAAGACATGGAAGTCTCTTTTGCTGTGGCCCAGTCACGGGACAAAGTTTGCGGCGTATGCATGGAAACAGTTTGGGAAAAAGTGCCGGCGAGTAAACAACGTTTTGGACTTCTACCCAATTGCACTCATATCTTCTGTCTCGACTGCATTAGATCGTGGAGACAAACTAAGAACTTTGAAAACAAAATCATAAGGTAACAAAATCTCTATCTTCCATATTTTTAACTTCCTATTTGGTGAAGATTGTTGCAAATTGTACTGTTTGTCAACCGTATATCCATTAAGACAGTCTTGAATATTATAATCCTGTCTTAGCGAAGTAGTTGTTACGCTATACTTGAAATCCTTTGCCCATGAGGACAAGGATTCGAGTACTGGTGTCGCTGGTTATTTGGCTTAGAACGGGGGTCAGTGGTGTGGCTTTCTAAGCTCAACCAGAGTCAAGCTAGCATTAAATTTGTACCTGGAGAAATCAGGGGAAGCTAAACAGGAAGGGTGTGCGAAAGCACAGGATGCCTGACCCCCAACCCCCTATTGCTCTTCTTTGCTAATTGGCCTTGAAGAAGAGATTAGTACCGCGAGTAGGGACTTTGAAGTCCAATGTGGTTAGAGCGCCTTATAGAGAGAGGATGGTAGTACTACTGGCTTGTTTCAGGGCCCAATTTGAAATACAACCACCATCTTCTTGTTACAGTTGCTCAACTTTTGTGTTGCGAAAAAACTCAGTCAGCATGTTCTGACCAAACTGATCTTTTTAGTGTATGACAGCATTACTTAATCAAAATGTAAAGGCGTATCCATGATTTTTGTTCGGGATGAGGCGCTACTTTTTTGGGGAGGGAAGAGATTTACAAAGAAAAACTGTTGAAAGCGCTTAAAAAATTTGTTCATATGTATTTATGTTACATTTGGGGGTATTCAAACCTGGTAAACCCTGATCCCCTCGACACAACCTTGTAAAAATGAATAAATAATCCTTGAGGAATTATTTTCCGATTAGCTAACTTCAAATATATGAGCTATTCAGTCCCTTTTCTTCTTCATTTTCTAACAACATCCATCTTTCGTATAGTTTTCAGAAGTTATACTCACGAACATGATGTATTAGTTCCTCGAATTTGATAAATCGGTTAAGTAGTCTATATAGGTGTAAATTATTCTTGCGTTTTTGTCGGCTAGCAAAATTGTATCTCCTGACTAAGGTATGACGGACTAAGTAATTCGATGTTTAAAAATGGTGATACATATTTATCAATAAAAATGATGTCTTCCCGTGAATAAAATTAGATTCTGTTTTTGATATTGGTTATCTTTAAAAAAAGAGAGAAGATATGCGCATATGCTGGGCTGCTGAGCGTAAAAATTTAATTTGACGTTGCAGACTGACAAGAACAAGGTCGTCTTAAAGTTGTAGTTGAATTTGGCTTAGCGCATATACATCCTGGTTCATCAAGGAAGCTGTAAACTGCGTCTAAGGTGCCCCATTCGCAACCTCCTATTACAAATAATTACTGTAATGGAACAAAAATAGGGTTTCCCCAGACTTTATTCCCCCCTCATCCCATTCCAATCTTGAAAAATGGTGTTTTTCAGAGCATTATTATATCTTGCTTCATCTTGATAAGCTTAATATGCCATCTTTGTCTCGTCTATTGAATAAACAAATAAAGAACAAAAAAACTTATTTGAACAATTTTGCTCGGGACTCAGGAAACTGATGTGTCTTTTTATCCCACCCAATGGAGGGGATGTGTACTACTTTAACCCTGTCTTTTTTCAGAGATGACCTGAAGTATGGTCCTTTTGGGTCCAGTACAGTCAGGTTTTCATAAAGCCCACAAATGCATTGTCTTCAATAAGCAACCTTGTAGACCTATTTGTATAGCTTTGACTCTGGATACACTTGTTTTTGTGTTTATCAAACATTTCGTGGTAACGAACTGTAGTAAGGAGCGATCCGGCTGAATAGTAACCAAAACTCTAAAAAATTGAATTTTGATATCAATAGCTACATCAAAAGAATCGCATTTTGATGCTGATTTTAAATATATAAGTTTCATCAAGTTTAGTCTTACTCATCAAAAGTTACGAGCCTAAGAAAATTTGCCTTATTTAGGAAAATAGGGGGAAATACCCCCTAAAAGTCATAGGATCTTAACGAAAATGACACCATCAGATTCAGCGTATCAGAGAACCCTACTGTAGAAGTTTCAAGCTCCTATCTACAAAAATGTGGAATTTTGTATTTTTTGCCAGAAGACAAATCATTTGTATAGCTTTGACTCTGGATACACTTGTTTTTGTGTTTATTTTTAAAGATGACCTGAAGTAAGTCCTGATCGTGTTTCCTAATCAGAGACATCTTTGTCGAATCCAACATTGAAGATGCTTGCTTTTCTCCAAAATGAAAACGCTTATTTCATACTTTTTTGGAAACGAGTTTGAAGTAAAAAATAAATGATTCTATGCGAGTCTTCTCTGCTGGCTTTAATTGCTCACGATTTTTTTTTCAAAGGGATAGGGGTGACCAGGGTCTATTGAGGTGAAAAGCATCTCAGTGGATATTGCTTAGATTACAAGATGAAGCCAGATTATTCAGCTAATGTGTGTAATTAATACAGATCTAAATTCTAATTAAAACACTAAAGAAATCTTTTACTGTAAAAAACTAACAACCTTATTTTACTTTTCCTTAAAATTTAAACACCTTTGTGTTATGCTGGCGATAATATAAACTTCTTTAGAGAGCTTGGCCAAGACTATGATCGAAATGGAGGAGCGTCACTGTATTTGTGGGTGTTCGTGCGTGAACGTGTACAGGGTTGAAACGCCTTTTGCTCTTCAAATGAAGCATTGTGCTATTTACACTTGAGCGGTACATTTATAAAGGGTTTACGCGCATGGTTGCTTGCCGTGGATCAGGTGCCTGTACTTATAGCTACATTTGTATTTTGAAACGTAGAAGGAAGAGTTGAACGTAGATAAGGGAGTGAAAGAGGCACCATGGTACAAAGGATGTATTTGGCTTCAAAATTTAATCTTGAGCAAAAATTGACTTTAAATGTCACTTCATGTCTACCAAAGGTTCGGGCCTGGAACTGAATGCAACTTTTGAGGTAGGATTGGTGATACAGAGGGAATTATCAGTGGTAAAATGGGTCCATCGTGTTCTAAACCCCAACGACAAACAATGCATAATCCTTTGATCTAACGCTTGGATATTACAGCCGCGTCCAAAAATATTGTTTGGGGGTGGGTTTTTTTAGGGTGTGTACAAAAGAAAAGTTAAAAAAAACGCATGAGAAAATTGTTAAAATGCAATTTTGTTACATTTTTACGAGTCGGACAAACATTTTTTTGGAGAGGGGGTCAAACCCCCTAATCCCCTCCCCTGGATACGGCCTTGCTTCAAGTTCTCCAAAAACTATGTATTTGAGAAAATATAAGACGTTGATGGAGTTAGTGAGTGCCTTAGTTAGACTTTCCTTCGGTGGGGAAGTGACTCCATAAAACCATGGGAATTATTTTGTTTGAAATCGTATAATTGGAAATATTCTGAATGTAATTGGAGATTTGATAGTAGTTCTCATTCGGTTTGTTCAAAAAAATTATTAAAAATTCATTGGCTTCTTAGAAATTATTTTATTCAGTTCTCATTCAGCGGTCAATGAGTGAACTTGTTTGACTGTATTTAACCTAAGGCAGCCAATGCTATGTAATGTTTTGACTCTGTGAATACTCGTGATAGCATGAAAAAACTTTAATTGATAATTGGATAAGAAGGAGTTTCTTGCTGTAATTTTTGGCCAGTGATTTCTGTTTTAAGAAAGATATTTTTGTAAATATCTTTTGGTGTAAGACGTTTCTTTTTAACGCATATGTTTATTGCACGCTAGGAACTAGCGTGGGTAAATATAGTTCATTTAAATTAGGCGAATAGTCTTATTTTCATACTCTTACTATGGGAAAGAAAGGCAGCGGTAAACGTAACAGAACCGAAGCGGACTTATCGGACCCTGTGATGAATTCGACAATTAATTCCGATGGTAGCGTTCTCACTGACTGTCAGAGGACTAATGCTGAAAATATTATTAAAATACTGGAAATGGTCCAATCCATAAATACAAACATTGAGGCGCTCCAACATAATTTCTTGGAGTTAAAATCAGATATTAGTGCAGTGAATAATCGTGTTACAACGATTGAAAATAAAAATAATATGCTGGAGAATGAACTTGTATCAGTTATATCGGAACTTCGGATTTTGAAGAATATTGTGGAGGGCCAAACGGACATTATTAATAAATGTAAAGAGGAAATAAATTCAGTAGTCAGCCAATCATTTGTGGGGGAAAATCGCAGTAATGAGTGCAATGTATTATTTTGGGGATTGAATGAAGTACCATTCGAGGATGCTGAGTCTTTGATTAAAGAAGTGATGGTAATAGGATTATCATTAAATAGCGAAAATTTGCCGTCGTTTAGTATTATCCAGTGCTCTAAAAAGTTCGTTAAAATTAAAGTGGATAATACGCAAGTTCGATTTTCTCTTCTGAAAAATGCGAAGAAACTTAAAGGGAAAAATTTCAGCACTTATAATAATATTTTTATTGGTGATGACGTTACGCCTCGTGTGAGTATTGTACGCAAGGAACTCCTGGCCATCCGTAAATGTCTAGTGGATAAAGGAGTGGAATGCTGGGTACCCCCTACCTTACCCCCTGTTATTTGTGTAAAAAAAAGATAACACTGTAGCGAAAGTGCTTTGGTACAATGCAAAGGATCTGTTGATACTGTAATTTGTGTATTTTGGTGGTCAAGTCTTATTGAAGTCTTGTTAAGTTAGTTTTTAAGTATTCTTACGATATTGTGATGTGTGCTTCTTATTAAGATGTGAGCCGTTGTGTTAGAAGCTTGAGCTTTATATGAACGGGTTACAGGCAATATTTTCATGGCCTGTTATTTTTCTTATTTGTGTAATTATGTGGATCATTTTTGTTTTTCTTTTTTGTGTCTGTTTGTTATGTTTATTGAAACCATGTACCGAGATTTATTTTGTTTTTAATGACAATGGATAATTATGATCGTGATTCCCGGATCAGTATCCATCTTAATACTTTGGAAGCTTCTAATGTAGATTTTGGGGGTATATTTACGGAGCAGCTACATCGGAGTTATGACATTGGGGTAGCAGGGCATTATAGATCTGTTAGTTCCAAATATTTGTTTAAAGATGGAATCCAATCTGAGTATGGGCGAGAGGCCTCAATGTTTTCCATCTTAATTGCCAAGGATTAAATTCTTCGTTTAATTTTTTAAATGAAGTATGTGATCTTTCGGTTTTCCAGGTCATCGGTCTTACTGAAACCTGGCTGAATGACCACAACTCCGCTCTTTTAAATATACCAGGATATAATTTCTACAATAGGAATCGACAGTTTCGGCAACATGGAGGAAACGGTGCATATATTCGAAGCGATATTGAGGTTTTGGTAAGAAATGACTTAGTAGTATACCAGGAAATGGTTTTTGAACCATTTATTCTTCAGCTTAGGCTGAAACCTAAAGATGCATTTGTTATTATATTGTATAGGCCGCCATCTGGCTCCATACCAATCTTTATGGATCTTTTGGATAAGCAGCTGGAGAAACTAGCAACTAGTTCACATCCATTTATGATGCTCGGGGATTTTAATATTGACCTAAGTGAGCTTGATGCGAGTGTTTCTATGGATTTTTTGCGGCATTGTATGTCCTATGGTTTATTTCCAACTATAAATATATGCACACGAGTAACCACCTCATCATCAAAGCTAATTGACAATATTTTTTCAAATTTGTTTTTTTCAGCTCCAAGAGTTATTATTACAGATGTATCCGATCATTTTGGGATTTCAACAAGATTTGATCTCTGTATTCCCCAAAAGTTAGCAACAATAATTCCTAAGAGTCCAATGCACGTATTTAGCCAGAGTAACCTTCAAAAATTTAAGCAGGCAATTGCAGAAGTTGATTGGAATAATTTAATAGACCTTACGGATGATATAAATACGAGTTTTCAAAGATTTTACGATAAACTAATTTTGTTAGTGACAAAAACATTTATAATGGTTCGTTCGTCATCAAGGAAAAATAATCCTCAGAAACCATGGATGTCGCCTAGCTTGTTGCGCTGTATTAATAAAAGAGATAAACTTTATAAGAATGCCATAAGTACTGGAAATGATCCGATCTGCTTAAGAATTTATAAAAATTATAGAAATGCCCTGAATAAATTACTGAGAAATGCAAAAAAAAATATTTCGTAAATAAATTCACTGAGACTTGTGGTAACCCTGCAAAAACATGGAAAATAATTAAAAGTGTGATATCGACAGAGAACTCTAGTAATGCAGAATGGCCTACCAACGAAAGAACCCGAAGAGATATGTAATGCTGTTTCCAAACATTTTGCTAATATTGGCGTAGATTTATCTTCCCGTATAGTATCTTCTGATGATGATCCTCCCTTGGAGTTTTTTATGAAGACTCCAATTGATATTTCTATGTATATGAGACTCTTCTCTCGTGATGAAGTAGAGAAAATTATCTTTGGGATGAAAAATACATCGGCAGGTAGTGATTCACTCAATCTTTTGGTGTTGAAAATAGCGTTTCCTTATGTTGCTGATATTCTTACTTCTCTCATTAATTTGTGCTTAAAACGGGGAACGTTTCCTGATTGCTTGAAAATTGCTAAGATTACCCCTGTTTTTAAAGGCGGTAATAAGAATGATCTAGGAAATTATCGGCCTATCTCAGTCTTACCCGTTATTTCTCGACTGCTTGAAAAGTGTATTAACACTAGAGTTTATGATCATTTGGAACTGCATAATCTGTTAAATCCAATTCAATTTGGCTTCAGAAAAGGTAGAACCACAGAGATGGCATTATCATATATAACTTCGATAATCAATAGAGCTCTTGATAATAAGCTTAGAGTAGCGGGTCTGTTTCTTGATTTGGTTAAGGCATTTGACACTGTTGACCACCAATTACTACTTCGAAAATGTGAATTTTATGGACTAAGAGGGGCTACTTTAGCTTTGATTTGTGATTATCTCCAAAATAGAGAGCATTATGTTCACATTAATGGATTTTCTTCAAGTAAGAGTCTTGTTAAATATGGTATCCCCCAGGGTTCTGTGTTAGGGCCTACTCTTTTTTTGATTTCTATAAATGATCTGCCAAATGCTGTTGCAACTACTTCTAGAATAGGGGATATAGTGAATCCCGCACCTTCGGGAACCAGGATCACTACACCCTTATTTGCTGATGATGCGACATTGATGTGTGTTGCCTCAACTGAACAACAACTTACCTCAACAATTAATGCAGCAATGACTATGACATGTCTTTGGTTGAAGATAAACCGCCTTGACCTAAATATAAATAAGTCAAATTTTGTTATTTTTTCACGGTCCCCAAATTATTATCCTTGGATTATGGAAATAGCTACACCGAAGGGAATTGTTAAGCGGTCAAAGTCCGTTAAGTACCTTGGGATTATTATTGACGAAATTTTATCATTTAAGTGCCATGTAAAAGCTATAAGTAGAATATTATCGCGGAATTTAGGGATTATCCGTAAACTAAAACATTTATTTCCTTCAAATGTTATACGGTTATTATATTTTTCTCTGATTCATCCGTATATTTTGTATTGCTCGTCTGTATGGCTTGGGACATTCCCCTCAATACTTCGCCCAATCCGCGTACTGCAAAATAATGCCATTAGATCACTTTATGGAATAGGGAACCGGGATTCGGTCAGGTCAATGTATAGTATGATAAATATAATGCCTGCAGCCGGATTGCGTGATTTTTATACACTGGTTTTTATGTATAAGTACCATTATGGGTGCGTTCCAGAATGTTTTACAGGAAGTTTTCGGGATAGGTCTAATATTCATGATCATAGAACTCGAACAAGTGGAGATATTGAGGTTCCTCGCCTAGTTTCAAGTAGGACTGCTTTTTCAATTATTTATAGAGGGGCTAAGCTATGGAATAAGCTTGTTCCAAGTATTAAAGAATTGCCCATTAATCAATTTAAGGCCGTGCTGCGTGTGGGGTTTCTTGGTAAGTATACCTTTGAAATAGATTGAGATTGATTGATTTAGTATTGAAAATAATTGTTTATTGTTTTTTTCTTTTGTTTTCTTTTTTTGCTTCGGGATCATGATATTATGTTGTTTGATTGTGTATGAATTATTTATATAAATTTTTTTTCTCGGTACACGGTTTCACCTTTCTGCTCATTTTAGATTAACTCATTGTTTTTCTGTTTTTGTTCTTTTTTTCTTCTATTTTTTGTTCTTTTTGTTAGTAACACACCCTCGCAAGCAACGCTTTTGGTGTGCTACCGATTGATTTTGTCTGTGTTATTTCCTTTGGTTAATAAATTAATACTACTACTACTACTACTATCTATTTTGATACGTGTATATGCTTGTATGTATGCATGTATATTTCCTTATTATTTCATTGGAGTCTATTTTATCTACAGATTTACATAATTAATTTAGTCTATTCAATTTATTAGTCTATTAAGTTTTGTTTTCTATAGTTTTTTATTTTATTTATATTTTCCTTTCTTCTCCTTTTTGCTCTTCTCTCTGTGAGTAAGTGATTTTTTTTTCTCTCTAAGTAAGTGGCTCTTTCATTTTCCCCTTTTTTACAGGCCAAAGAGCCTTTGGGGAAATAGTAAAATGTAATATTGTATGTGTGTTTCGTGATGAATAAATCTTATCTTATCTTCTACTTTGAAATGCTTATATTATAGAATAACTTTTGATATTTCGCCTTAAATGCGGATTGCGGACATGCGGATTTTGATTTAAGTCGCTTGGTTTTACAAGAATAGGAAATATAATTCAGGCTACTGCTTTTGCCTTTGGCATGCTTAACTACATCCACTCCCAACCCCCCTGTAGTGAGGTCAGTGGACGCACAGTAACTACATAGTTGCATTTTGCTATTGTATAGCGTGTCATTGGGCTATTATACAAGACAAAAATTACACTTTATCATCATCGTGAATACGTCTAATGCCATAATGCATCAAATGTCACAAATCGTCAATATAAATAGCGTTCTTAAAAGTAGATTCATGATAAATATTAAACTTTTTGTCTGGGGCTACATGTCCCCTTTCCATTGCGCACTCAAGTCTGAGGAAGCCCCTAAATCAACTTTCACCAAAACTGTCGTTTGATTAGTGTGTATGCCACAAATTAAACTAAATCCACTATCCCATTACCTCAGTATGAAAGGAAAAATCCTACCTAAGAGCCGAAAAAGTGTTTACAAAGCATTGCAGTATTTATTCTGTTTAGTTGTTGTTTTTTCTTACATTTATTTACGAACTAGCTGAAAAGGAATGCAAATGTTAACTCTGACTAAGTAGTCGAATTGATTGCATCGGCAGAAATCGTGACAAAAATGTAGCGGTCAGCAAAATCTTAACAATCAGATATGATAAGTAGTGTCGGCCAGAAGTAAGCAAGAGAAATAAATGTGGAAAGTCAAGGGGCTCTGCACTTTGTAGTAGTCCCCTAACAATTCGTTTATTTATCTGTAGACATATATTAATTTGTGGGGCCAGGCTTATGTTAATTTGACCAATTCTGATGAATCAAGTGCCATGCCCAACAGGGGGCTGTGTGTCTCAGATGGTTTAGGAAGTGCCTATACGCTCAAAGACTTACCCGGTGCGTGTAGCCCACTAGAAATCTCACTCTTGCCTGTAAAGGTACACGTGAGAAGGTTTAATATCGTGGTAATACTATAATCAATACTCTTTTTTTCGTTTTAAACGTCCAGCAGTAGGCTTTGCGAGAAACTTGTGCGAGTATTTTAAATTTTCCGCTTGGAATTAATCCCTGAAAGTCCAAATTTGTTTACTTTTCAAAGTATTCATTTTTAACAGTTAGATAAAAGGTATAGGTTTTTAGTCCCCTCCTCTAAAATCTAGAAATTGGTACGATTTTTCCTATGTTTTCGCGTATTTTTAGTTTTAATATGCCCGTTTTGTATTCTCCTTTCTGAAATACATTCATGTGCATGTACTACCTGTAGTAAGGATGATTCAAAGATAGCTAAAACTCAACATTTCCCAATGCATTCATGATTTGAGTCCGTAATCGTGCATTGATCGAGATACTTCAACAGTTGCTGTCCAAATTTGTTTACTTTTCAAAGTACTCATTTTTAGCAGTTAGATTAAAGGTATAGGTTTTTAGTCCCCTCCTCAGAAATCTAGAAATTGGCACGATTTTTCCTATGTTTTCGTGTATTTTTAGTTTTAATATGCCCGTTTTGTATTCTCCTTTCTGAAATACATTCTTGTGCATGTACTACCTGTAAGGATGATTCAAAGATAGCTAAAACTCAACATTTCCCAATGCATTCATGATTTGAGTCCGTAATCGTGCATTGATCGAGATACTTCAACAGTTGCTGTCCAAATTTGTTTACTTTTCAAAGTACTCATTTTTAGCAGTTAGATTAAAGGTATAGGTTTTTAGTCCCCTCCTCAGAAATCTAGAAATTGGCACGATTTTTCCTATGTTTTCGTGTATTTTTAGTTTTAATATGCCCGTTTTGTATTCTCCTTTCTGAAATACATTCTTGTGCATGTACTACCTGTAAGGATGATTCAAAGATAGCTAAAACTCAACATTTCCCAATGCATTCATGATTTGAGTCCGTAATCGTGCATTGATCGAGATACTTCAACAGTTGCTGTCCAAATTTGTTTACTTTTCAAAGTACTCATTTTTAGCAGTTAGATTAAAGGTATAGGTTTTTAGTCCCCTCCTCAGAAATCTAGAAATTGGCACGATTTTTCCTATGTTTTCGCGTATTTTTAGTTTTAATATGCCCGTTTTGTATTCTCCTTTCTGAAATACATTCATGTGCATGTACTACCTGTAGTAAGGATGATTCAAAGATAGCTAAAACTCAACATTTCCCAATGCATTCATGATTTGAGTCCGTAATCGTGCATTGATCGAGATACTTCAACAGTTGCTGAAGCACTAAGCATAATCTGTTTTTTTTTTTTTTTTTTTTTTTTTTTTTTTTTTTTTTTTTTTTTTTTTTTTTTAAGTTCTAACAGTGGAACGAATACACCTGGTTCTGGTTTCACTGATAAGATCGATTTTATCATAAGTTAGTCTTGCAGTTGTTCATTGCTCTTGTGCAATAGACCTCTCCATAAATTAAGATTTGTAATTGAAATCGACGCTGAGTTTCAGGAACACCCCAAGATTGAGGATTTTATTTTGAAACCGGGCGTAGAACGATGACAAATTGTGTCAAATAATTCCGTATATGAAAGGGGTTGTCCCCTCCGTAACACCTCGCTCTTTACTCTAAAGTTTGACTTTTTCTCACAAATCTACTTTTTAAAACAATAACAAACTTTAGCGTAAAGAGCGAGGAGTTGCGGAGGGGACAACCTTTTTCATATATGGAATAACATCTGTTCGGTTTACGTTTTAGTGTCGCTCCTTACTAGCAGTTGAAAAAACTTGTTTTTTTATTTAATTTTTGAACGTTTTTTTTTATATCTGAAATTTCTTTATCAAAACATTGATGCATGTTGGCTCATCGCACATAAATAATTAAAACGAAATTTGAATATTATTTTTTTGGGGGGCTAAATGGCTTTTTCATAGTTTTGATCAGAAGATTTTGATACAAAAAAGGGAATGGGGGAGGAGGTCTAGTTGCCCTCCAGTTTTTGGTTACTTAAAAAGGCAATTAGAACTTCTTATTTTTTTACGAACGTTTTATTAGTAATAAATATACGTAACTTAAGAATTAACTTACCTAACAAACTTCTATATTTGTATATTTTATTACGTATATGAGGGGTTCGTCCCCTAGTCAATACCTTGCTCTTTACACTGAAGCTTGAATTTTGTCCCAATTCTTTAAGAATGACCCCTGAATCCTAAAGGCCGTAGAATAAATAGTCGAAATTACTAAAAATACTTTAGCGTGAAGAGCGAAGTATTGTGGAGGAGATGAGCTCCATTATTTGCTTAGTAATTTCTGTTCTTTTTAGGTTTTAATGCTGCTCCTTACTTCCAGCTGATTTTTTTTTCTCATTGTTTTTCTTAAATAATCCTAGAAAATCCTGCAGCCCCTTCATGGAATTTCTCATGATAAATTCCTCCATGGAAAGATCCTCCCACGTAACCCCTTACCCCCCTCCTCAACACGAAAAAGTCCCCCTGAAAACGTCTGTACACTTCCCAATAACCATTACTATATGTAAACAATGGTCAAAATTTTGTAATCTGCAGCCCCTCCCCCGGGGACTGTGGGGGATTAAGTCGTCACGAAAGACATAATTATTAGGTTTTTCGACTAGGCTGGACAAAATGGCTATCTCAGAATTTTGATCCGGGGACTTTGGAAAAAAATTAGCGTGGGAGGGGGCCTAGGTGCCGTCCAATTTTTTGGGTAACTTAAAAAGGGCACTAGAACTTTTAATGTCCGTTAGAATGAGCCCTCTCGCGACATTGTAGGACCACTGGGTCGATACGATCACCCCTAGAAAAAAACTAATTAACACGCATCTGTGATTTGTCTTCTGGCAAAAATTGCAAAATTCTACATTTTTGTAGATAGGAGCTTGAAACTTCTGCAGTAGTGTTCTCTGATGCGCTGAATTTCATACTGTGATTTTCGTTAAGATTCGTTGACTTTTAGGGGGTGTTTCCCCTATTTTCTAAAATAAGGCAAATTTTCTCAGGCTCGTTACTTTCGATGGGTAAGAATAAACTTGATGAAACATATATACTTAAAATCAGCATAAAAATTCAATTCTTTTGATGTAACTATTGTTATTAAAATTCCGTTTTTTTTTTGGAGTTTCGGTTACTTTTGAGCCGGGTCGCTCCTTATTACAGTTCGTTACCACGAACTGTTTGATTAGGGCATGCGAAGGATTGTATGCTGTCTACAATAGGAAATGACAGACTCAGTACTCTCATTATCTCGGCCGTTGAAGCACTGGATTTGGATAGACTAGTCGACGATTTATCCAATCAGCGGAGTAGCCGCTACTCCCTGTTTTAAGTATGTTTCCTTAATCTAGTTCTGTTGTTCTGTATAGTAGTTTGAAACTTACAAGGGACATTAAACTTTAAAAGTATTTTATCTGGTGAACTACGCAGAATGGAAGTAAACGAAGTTCAATTATGACCAAGTAAAACTCAGTGAACTTTCAAACCCTGAGCACAAGGACCTAGAGGTGGTCTTAAAATTAGTGCGGAAAATGATCATTACGGACAAGATATTTAATAGCAGAGACACAAATCATCCCATTTTTCGTTAATTTATCAACACCAGGGCTCTAAAAGAGAAAATAATATTATTGGTTGGGACACACTAAGCAAACACTTTTGAAAACACTTTTGAAAACACTTTTTTCTCTTATTTCTTTGGCCTTACAGACACAAAATTGATGTTTTATTTCGATTTACCCCGTTTTGTTGCATTGTTTGTGCTCTTATTGACTCTGAACTTTAAGGAAGTCCCTAAAAATAGGTACTGGTACCATTGACAAACCATTTAACTGTCGAATACCATAATTTGTCTAGAAGCCACTTCGGCTTACCCCAGACTACAATGTACTTAGGAACTTTTCCAACATGGTCAAATAGATAGATATACATCCAAGAGAAAGAGAAAGCTTACTTTACCGTCGTTCCCTGGTAAAAAACTTAGCTTTAATTTTATTGGTTTACGTTTGTTACGTAATTTTGCAAGCCAATCACATTGATCCTTAAACGCATGTTAGAAAGGAAAGCCAAATAACCCATCCTTTTTGAGTTTGATTGGTTATCATATGTGACATTCTTATCCAGTAAAAATAACGATAATGTTTTTGAGTCGCAAGATTTTTTTACAAGTAATTTTTCTATTTTCCAAACAGGCCAGAACGTTGTTTTTCTTTTTTTCACTGGGTAATTTATACATTAAAATTAAAATCAGTATGCCTTATTTTTTGGTTTTGTCCATTTTTTGTTTAAACGTAATCGATTTAGCCTCTGAACGATTCGTATGTTGGCCTTCTAAAATAACAGGGTAAATTCCAAAAGAATTCCTGTTTTCCCAACTTCAGTTTTTGAATTAGACATTACTTTCAACTGTGGTTGCATAATTTTGAGTGAAGAGCACTATTGATTATATATGTTATGCTCGAGTGTATGATTGCATGAGTTTTAGTTGTTTTGCTTTATTTTTATTTTTGTTTTTTCTTATAGGCGTCAGAAAAAGGAGCACTTAAAATAGTGTGTTAATATAAACTCTGTAATTTTGTAGAAAAAGAAATGGTTACCTCTTACTATGTTATTAGTAATGCTGTAATTATCCCCGGTAAAAACAAATTTGCCTTGACTTCCGCTTTTTAAAAAGCTTGTAATGGCTTTAAGAATGACATTAATTTAAGAATGGCTATAAACTAATACAAGTCGAATGGGGAACAAATTTAGTAAAATTCTAGATATTTGCCCCTTGATATCTCGGAAAGGAGTTAAGTTAGTTTAGGGTTACCATTTGAAAATATCTCAATGGAAGACATCTGTTCAGGAAAAGTAGGATATTTTGCTATTTTTGGCATTTCTAATAGGTCAATTTTTTTCAAATTGACGAAGCAGAGATGAACTTGCTTTCATTTTGAAATACTGGCTGGGAGGCGCTTTATTTATTATGGGGAATGGGGGCAGTGCCCTTCCCGACTCTAATCCCCCCAGAAACCGCTTGACCCCCCCCCCCCCCCCTCGCCCCAACTGAAATTTAGTTTCTTCAAAAATATTGTCAAAACTAAGATAAGCCTGCATAATTCAAGCATCCACAGAAACGGGACAGGTTTCTTGAGCATATCTTTGCCTTTATGGTACTATATGGCTATTTTTCAGTTTTCACTAACTTGGGAAAATTGCCTCCAACTCTGCCCCCCTCCCAGGATTTTGACGAAACTACACCACTGCTTGAAGGCTTGGCTACTAACATACATTATTAAATGAAATTCAGAGCAAGTGCCCTCAATTTCGGTGTAAATCACCTTTGACTATGTACTTTATCCTTGTAGAAATATGACCAGAAATAAAGTTGACTAAAAAATTATTCATTCAAGATGGCACTGAAAAGGTATTCTGCCAATTTAGTTCAGTTTTGCCAGTGCGGGACTCGGGTGCAGCGTACAAGAAAACACATCCCTCCATCCGTACAAGAAAACACAATTAAAAAACGTTTTGGAAAAGTCTTAGTTTGAATTTGCCGTCCCAAACCAAAACGGAAACGAATTCTCAGCCATTGCCAATTTTTTTGATAATTTTAATAGGGAGTGCCCTGAATCAAGAAAATTTAGAAATTGAGGGGGCCAATGCCCGCACCTTCCCTGTATACGCCTCTGATAGTGTTACTGATAACCACATTCTTTGCAGGTGCTTCATAACTGGAAACATAATATGTATTGTTTTAGAACTCCAATGCATCTGTCAAATAGTAAAAAAAAATGATGTATAAGTCCACAGAGCAAATAACAGTTGAATGGAGCACCAATTTTAAGAAAAAAAAAATCAATCTTGATCCATCACGAACAGGACAAAAATATCGCCCCGGAGAAGGATGTTCATAGGTTTTAATAAGTGGGAGAAATATTAGTCAGTGCAAGGTCAGGATGTAGGGCAGACGTTGTAAAACCCCCTGCTGAGTGTGTGATCGACTTGCCTTATCGCGCAATTGCAATCAGAGTTTTAACGTGATAAAATGATTGATAGACGGTTTTGGACTTTCATTTTTTTTTTTTTTTTTTTTTTTTATGATTCGTGTCAAAAGTGATTGAAGACGGTAGTAAATATGTAGCATCAGCTTCTGTACCAAAAAGCCGCCAAGCTAAAATAGTAAAATTACATAGCAGCCTACATTGAGGAATAGTATTTTCCCTTCGACAGTGAAAAGAAAAATAATAATCGATCTGAATGTGTTTTCCCTAAGCATGTTATTATGCATTTTAATTTTTCAGCATGGAAATTTGTTACTTAATAATAGAAACAGGTGTGTCATTTCAGGGGGACAGTCCCCCCCAATAATTTGAAGAAAAAATTATTATATAGCACATGGCCACTGACCATCTGGATATGGACCCCTCGTCCCCCCCTCAAATAAAAACGTTAGAGCTATGCCCATGAATGAAAGATTGTCCACGTCATTCTGATGCAAGTCCGCGCAGAAGGTGAAATCTCCATAAAGCTGACTGGAAGGATCCAGGAAAATTTGGGACACAAAAAGACTTTTTGGGGGCTCAGACCCCAGCTATTTCCATGGGAAAATTGGTGGCCGCGTTTACCGCTCGCACTGGCGTTAACCACCCCCTGGAAAATACCCCCGGCGGAAATAACGGAAAATACCAATTAGCCCCTAATGTACAAATGTATAGCCGAAATTTGTTTCTAAAGTAAGGAAGAAACTAACAGAGAAACCGGTTTGTTCTCAAAGTTTTACGCATCGTAAACTTGAGTGAGTGGTATATAATACACAAGTACCGGAATTTTTCATTGAGAGAGAGAGACGGATTTCCCGGTACTATTTAAAAACGATCAGAAATTAAATTAAAAAAAGAAGTTTTTCAACTGAAAGTAAGGAGGAACGTCAAAACTTAAAACGAACAGAGATTATTACATATATGAAAGGAGTTGTCCCCTCCACAAGACCTTACTCTTTACGTAAATTTTGGTCTTTTTGTCCTAATTCTTTAAGAACTGCTCCTGAAACACGATGGCCGTTTAATTACAACAATAAGCTTTGTTTTAAAATTCAAAAAAAAATTGCGTAAAGAGCCGGGTCTTTAGGAGGAGGCAACCGCTTTCATATACGTAATAATTTTTGTTCGTTTTAAGTTGTGATGTTGCTCCTTACTTTTAGTTGACAAAACTTTTTTTCCAACTTGTTTTTATATTATTATACAACTCAGTGAAAGCAACTGAAAATCCAACAGCAGGCCTAGAAAATTGAAAAACGGTAGTAAGGAAAATCCTATGAAAGAAATGGAATTATAACAAACAAGATGGAAATCCAATAAGGATCTTAAAATCAAACATGTTTTTTCGTCAACAAATTGAAAATTCAATAGTATATGAGAACATTCAACTAGTTTATTGTTCAACAAGTTGAAAATTCAATTCGGGTATGGGAATCTAACATTTTTGTTTATCAACAAATTGGATATTCAATAATGATCATAGAGTTCCAAAATGGTCTCTAATATTCAATCTCAACTGTTGAAATTCTGCATTTGTTGTTGATAAAGATTACAAACAACTCTTGTTGATTCCCCCAAAAAAATTTATAGTTTATACCAGCTATGTCTCAGAAATGGTTTAGGGAATTAATCATCTTGATTATTCTAACATGAATGAACTCGGTTTTCCTGCTGAACTTCTGAACAATTTCCCCGTGGAGAATTTGTAATATGATGTATATATGGTATCCCCCGCCCCTGCTTGAATAACATTTACATTTGTGTAGTTCTCACTTGCATTTCCACGAATTTTCGATTAAATAAACATCCCAGCAATTATTTAAATTGTATGTCTAAAAGTTCCAAATCTAAGTGTCGTAGAAAATCTTGCCTTCCCCCTTTACCCCTAATAACTACCTACCTGTGTGAAACGTACAAATAACAGTTTAGCATAATAGATATAAATCCTTTTATTAGACAGTGAAAACAATGACAAAATCTCTAGATATTTCGGTCACATTCACAGCGACCGTCGTCCGCAGATGACGAAGAGACCCGTAGTCTTCGAAAGTACCTACATAGTGGAACATACGCATGCTTGCTAAGACTCCGAACTAATGTTTTTTTTTCAGGAAACGGTGGCTTTAAAAGATAAATTCAGTTTCCTGACTGTATTTTTTGTTTACTAAATTAGCGTGTCCAGTATCTTATGTCCAATTCCTAGACCTTGTGTTAGGAAACAACGACAACAGACACGTGTTTGAATTATAAAATGAATTGTAATTATTTGCAAGAGTTTATTTTTGATTAAAAAAGTATCTTGTCGAACCACAGGTATAAAAAGAAAAAAATACACAAAACCCTCTTTAATTGAATTCTTTATTCATTCACAAGTTTAAAATAATCAAATATTGGTTTCTTACTGCATAAATACAATATTAAGCCCAAAAGTATGTTCTAAATATATCTATCTTTTTAACGACGATAAAAAAAAACGTCCAATGTTGGGCATGAACTCACGATACTGCGATTAAGAGGCTTCAGTTACGTTGTCTATCATTTTATGTAGCGGGGCTTGGTCCTTAGCTAGTTAGTTTGATACCTTTGATGCATTTCTATATGAAAATAACAGTATTAGCCTACCTATAATTTCTTTTTTCTTCCTAAAATTACGGCCATAGCCAATTATTATACGTTTAGGATTAATAGGCCTAGGCTAATATATCAATTTATTATTAATGCCGGCCAATATGTGACAGATAATATTAGGTAACTAGTTTAGTTTGTCTTTTAGTCAAAAACACAGAATTTGTGTATTATCACCTTTTTGCATTAGTTATTTGACAAAAGTGTTAATCTATCTTGAATTAGAAGAGTGAAGAATGATGAGTAATTACAGCGCGCAAAACGGTGTTTAAAATCGAGTCCTATATCCAGTTCTTCCTATTATTTCGGCACTTTGAAAGTTGACATAAATTCATAAAAGTATATATTTTTACTGAGTTTAAGTATCCTGAATATTAAGTCATTTGGCAGAAGTAGTTATTATACTTTTCGTTGGGCTTTTTAATTCTTACCTTAGTTTCGTACAATGTAATTCCTTCTTAATTGTATGAAATAAATTATATTTTCAAGGTTAACATTGTCATTATTGTCTTAACGGCTTCTCTATTTTGAAGAAAAAAATACAAAAGTACCTTAGTGTTTGAGTTTATTGCAGCGCTTAAGAATGTGATTGTTTCCCATTCATTCATCTTTTGTTTTCTTTGATTTTTTTTTATGTTTTCCAATAGACAAAAGCCCACTGATCCAATGCTAGAAGGAAATAATAGCCATACAAATAAAGAAGAAAGAAACCCGACCAACTTCGGATTCAGGTTCATACGCAGGAGTTTTTATAATCTCGATTGTAAAATCAAGATTTTGTATTATCTTTGGAATTGATCATAATTTTGTTTGTCTTATTCTAAGCTGGCGTACTTTTTTTTTAGTATGTCTGTACTCGTAGCCAGCAATTATTTCAGCTCATGTCCGGATTGTCGTTTTTGGTCTGAAGTTGTTTGTTCAAGTGGATATTTGGCTGAATCGGCTTCTGTATTTTAAAGAAGAAATACAAAAGTTCCTTAGTGTTTGAGTATTTCAGCGTTTAAGAATATTATTATTTTAAATTTAATAGTATTTTGTTTTTATTAGAATTTTTATTTACGTTTGTCAATAGATAAAAGCCTACTGGTCAAATATTAGAAGAAAAAAGTCAATTCTGTATTGTGGTCCATGCGCAAGATTTTGTTTTTGGGGACATGGGTAATTTTAAATAAAGCGAAAATCAGGCAAATTTTTCAAAATGTAGAGAATTGCGGGAGAACCTATAAATCAAGATTTCATATGACCATGGGGAGTGATCACAACCATGGGCGTAGGCAGCATCTTGTCTAGGGGACGGCTTATAAATCCTTCCCAAGGTCCTTTGAATGTAGGTCTTTAGAAACTTGCCAGTCTATATTTCGCTAGAACTTGCCCTGTAGCATTTTTCATGTTCTCATGTTCAATACTGTGATATAATAAACCCACTATCCTACTTCCAATTTCAAGAAAACATTAACACCATAAAATCCATTTGACAACAAATCACGTTACGATTATATAAAAGTTTTTTGTTCTATGAATTCAATTCAAAAGTTTGAAGTTGGGCAATATTGAATATTAAAAATTGGTATAGGGGAGATCACTCCTCGACCAGCACGGCTCGCGTTTCAGCCAAAGCAAATGATCTCAATAAATAAAAACCTATGGGGACTTTTGGTGGGCTATAAAAGTTCTGTCAGATGGCAAGGTATGTTTTGAAAATGTCTAGCGTTGATTAGTACTTTTACAAAAAATATCAGATTGGATCACGTTTTATGGTGATTAAATCTGGAATTTTGTTCAATTTTTATCTGAAGGCCTACACCTAATTACGAATACTAGAAAAGCCATAAACTCACGCTACTCTCTTACTATTTGCTTGTCTTTGGCAGCTTCCGAGACGGCAATCTTCACCGGTTCGCTGTTAGCATTTTCTCATCCCGTGGGGTAGCGAATTCCCACGTTTGGCTACAATATCCGGGGTATGTTCGGCATGCCGTACAAATATTGCCGAAATTGGGCTATGCCTCTAAAAGCTGTGTAAACAGCATGTTTTAAGGCTGAAGGCAAGCTAAGAACCAAAGCTTTTGGCGTTGTTTAACCCTGTCAGACCAGTGGGTGAACGGAAATTCTATTTTTTCCGGTTAAATTGCATTCAAGATAAAAATGGTTTAAGTAAAACAGAGGAGAAAAGAAAGAAAAGCGGCTGGGATCCAGAAGAAAAGAAAACAGCAGTTTATTCTGTCTTAGTCAACAGTAAGTCAGTCAGACTCTCTGCAAGTGCCACTGGTGTCCCTAGAAGAACGCTGAAAGACTATATGAAGAAGTTGAGAAGCTTAATATTCCTCTACAAAATCTGGAGTTTCTTTTTAAATCTTGTTACAACACATGGTAAATACTTACAGAGGAACAAAAAAATGAACTGTAAAGTTACTTGAAAACGATACCTGATACGCATTTCGTCTGTACTGCCCTAGAAGCGCGTAAATTTGCATACCCTTATGCCATGACTAAAAGCATAAAAGTGCCTGATATAAGGAAATGTCAAGTTGGCAGAAACGGTGGAAGAATTGCAGGTAAAGATTGGTACCGTAGATTTACGGATCGTCTTGAAACTCTATCAGTAAGAACGCCAAAAGGTACAAGCTTACGACGGGCAGCTTCTTTCAATCGTCATAGTGTAGAAGCTTTCTTTGACAATCTGGAGCGAGGCATAGATAAATACATTTTCAGACAACAAGTACTTTGGAATGTTGGCGAATCGGCTGAAAAACATCCACAAGCCTGGTAAGATCGTTGCACAGTGAGGCCAGGAGTAAGTATAGAAGGTCAAGTTACCAGAAAGAGGTCAGATGACCACGATTTATGTATTGGAAACATAGTCCGTCCTCTACTTACTCCCTCCGGAAAACAGTACCCAGAGATTTTACTTGAGGGAGTTTCACCAGGAACCATCGTGATCGGCTCTGAAAATGCTTCTGGCTGAATGGGATAACTGTCTCCCGTTTTTGTTTTATTTGCAGTGTTTTATCATTCAAGTTTTCTTCTGAAAATAGATGACGAGGTCAGCGATATACCATTGAATTGCTTGATCCAGCCGAAAATAATGGCGTTGTACTATTAACTGCTCCTCCCCACTCTACTCACAAAGAAACAGCCTCTAGAAAAGACAGTCAATGTGCCTCTTAAGCCCTACTACAACCAAGAAGCGGCAAGTTTTATGACTGTCCATAAATGTAAAACTACATCAGCATATAACATTGCTGAGCTGCTGGGAAAGGCTTTCACTCCTGAGAATATAATCAGTAGATTCAGAGCAAGTGGGTTCCACTCCACCAACAGAAATGCCTTCGAGGATTATGAGTTTCTCTCGTCATACGTCTCAGACAGAATGCCTACCACAGTGAGCCGCTTATCAGGGAAGTCTCTATTCTCAGCACAAGTCCTGTGTGACATTTAGACACTTTTTTTAACAAAGATCCCGATGATTCGTTAAGAGAAATTGTCTATGAAAACCCTTTTCCAAAAGGCTCGACACGAAAAATCAACAGGAAACAAATATGAAAAAGTCAGAAGTATTCACTGACACCCCTGCGAAAGAACGCATTACTGCTGGGATAAATATCTGTATCTGCCAAGAAACCCCTAGTCCTGTCAAGGCAGGAAGTCGGAGAAGTGAAATGCTAAAAAGCAAAAACTGTTTTTCTCGTAACAAGAGTTGCAGTTGGAGTGACGATTCTGACGTAGATGATCTTGTGTACAACAACTCTTCAGACTCCACTATGGACGTTGAAGACAGCCCCCTACCTGCAACTTCTAATTTGACACTGAGAAAGTCAAGGTTGGTGATTGCATTCTGGCTGAGCCGAAGAGCAGGAAAGAGAATCCTGTTCACTATATTATCATTATCAAAGAAGTAGCAACTGAAGAACCTAAGGTCCATTTTCTGAAGGAGATGGTAGTAAAAGACTTTGCGCTAACTGACGAGAAGAATAGTGCCTTAAAGACAGAAGTTGAAATGAAACAACAACCACTGACAGGTGGAACATCAAGATTAGAAGAGCAGTTTACTTTTGTTGGTGATCAGTCAATTTATAATTCAAATTTAATACTCTATAGGTTTTTTTTAACCTTACTTAATTGGTTTTGTAGTTTTTTATACTAACCATATTCTTTCATAGTTTTGTAGCCGAAAAACAAGTTTTAGTGTTTCCTTGGCCACTTTTCTGTTTCTTTTGTCAGGTGGGTAAGTGTAAGCCAGAGACAGCCGAACCAGTACTGGGTGGCCTAGGTTTGGCGCTTTTGACCACTTGGATAGAGGCATCCAGATTGAAAAGTGGTAGAGTATTTCTAATTGTCTTATTCAAGGATGGTATTGAATGAGCTATTTTGCTTTGGCATACTCAGCAAATCCATATCACTTAAATTAATTCTTTGATAATTAAAAAGTTAAAACATGCCAATTATAGGCCAGTCATCTATGTATATACCGGACCAAAAATCGATATTCAATATCAAAACATAAATATTGATAGTGGAAACGATGTTTGGAAATTTCTGTTTATTTCCAATTTTTTCAACCATTTACGAGTGGACATCCCACAGAAAAATTCCAACATACGAAAAGTTCTCGTTAATATCTAATGTAACTCCGAAATTCTATGGGGGGGCAGCTGCCCCCTTCCCTGCGCCCATGATCACAATTTTTTTTTTATTATTTAATATGGCACATTTTTTTTAGAGTATGCCTGTTCTCACAGCTAACAATTCTTTCAGGTCATGTCCGGAGTGCCGTGTTCAATCTGACTTTGTTTGTCCAAGTCGATATTGGGTTGAATCAAGAGAAGAAAAGGAGAAGCTAATCGAGGACTATAAACAAGCTCTGAGGTATTACTCTTTTTCTCACCTTAAATCCGTTGTTCCCGCAACAAGTACTGCTCAAAAACCGTTTTGCCCTTTCTCTTGCGAGAAAAATCGGTGTATTGCATGAAATCATAAATCCAGTGCAAAAAAAAATTGTGTGGAAAGTTGAAAATTAAGGATGTAAGAGTCAGTGCTGTGATAGTCTGTAAGGTTCTTACGTATTATACCGACCACACCCAACAAACAACAAAGAGAGATAAAAATCAATGAAAAAACATCAAACGAGACTGCGGCCAGCAGAGAGAAAAGAGATGAAATACCAAGACAACGCGGATATTTCGCCTGTATGTGAAGTGGTGTCCTCAGCACAAGATAAAACACTAAACTAAAAACAAATAAAACCATCACCGATATTAATAAATACAATTGTCGCAACTCGTCCACATAGGGAAAGGAAGCTATTAGAGTTACTTCAATAAGAGTATACAAGCAACTGAGGAAAAATCATAAAAATTGAAACTAAGTTAACTATTCTGTTAACAAATAATCCTCTTGTTAGCTAATATTGAAGTAACTCTTTTTGGTCCAGTAGGTAATCTTATCCCCTGGTGATTGTGTAAAATTTTAATTCCCTTATCGACTACTAACAAAAAACCCTATCATTAGAAATAGCTGTGGCCTCATCAAATTATATAAAATGTTTAGGATGAAAGAATGTATGTTCAGCAAGGGCCGAAACAAAATTTTCAGGAGGCTTGCTTAATTGTAGGTTTTTTTTCTAATGAGTTGCGATGCTCAATAAATCTTTCAATCAATTGTTGGTGAGTTCTACCAATATAAAACTTTCCACAAGAACAAGGAATTTTATACACCCCACTAACTAAATCCCCCCGGGTTAAATCCTTCCCAGAATTAAGGAAAAAACTACCTGATGGTCTCAATGATTGGAAACATGTATCAATGTTATGTTTACGCAAAATTCGTTTAAGCATTTCCCCCAAAATAGATATATAAGGCAAAGAAATGAAACTTTTAGGTATATCTAATTCTGAAAACTGCGAAACTCCAATAACCCTATTGTTATGTTTAATGCGTCTATTTTTTATTATTTTATCAATGAATTTAATCAGGTGAATGTTACAAAATAAAATAGCTTTCAAATACAACAATTCATAATCTAAAAACTCCTGGGAACAAATTCTGAAAGCTCTGATCCACCAGTGCAATCACAACCCCTCGTTTCACTGGTATAGGGTGGCACAAATAAAAGTTCAAATACCTAACACTGTGTGTAGGCTTTCTATATACTGAGAACAGTAAATGGAAATCACTTTTAATCAGTATTACATCAATATAAGGTAGTTTGTCATTTTCTTCAAACTCAACTGTAAATTTTACATTTTTATCGAAACTATTTAAATGTTTATTGAAAAGGTCTAAGAACCTTTTGGGTGGGTATTTTGTATAGGGTGGCACAAATAAAAGTTCAAATACCTATCACTGTGTGTAGGCTTTCTATATACTGAGAACAGTAAATGGAAATCACTTTTAATCAGTATTACATCAATATAAGGTAGTTTGTCATTTTCTTCAAACTCAACTGTAAATTTTACATTTTTATCGAAACTATTTAAATGTTTATTGAAAAGGTCTAAAGACTCTAAACCGTGTTTCCAAATGCAAACCACATCGTCCTTGAATCTTCCCCAGAAACAAGGGGAGAGCCTAAAACTATGTATAGCGGAGGTTTCAATAGAGTCCATGAAGAGATTTGCCAACAAAGGAGAGAGAGAGATGCCCGTTGAGGTCATACAACGAGTAGTTTATGCTTGAACTTACCCGGAGTACTTTTGCACTTGGAGTCAGTTGGTTACCATTCATTATAAGAAACTTCACCCTGATTTGTCTCACGGCTGGGAGATCAACGAGTTGTAACTGTCAGGGAAGCTTTAAATGTAGTTTTTATTTTTTGTCTTGATTCACCCTGCGGCATGAGTAGAGGTTCTCACAAAAGAGTATATGCTACAGTTCTTCTTCTTCTTTTTGTCATCTTTTTGACAGTTTTTCTTCTTCTGTTTGACAGTTCTTCTTTTTGACAATTCTTCGTTTTTCTTTGTGTCTGTCGTCCGAAAAGCTATCAATTGTATTGTTCTCTAGTTCCTGCTTAAGGTATGATCCTCAGCACCCCGGACGTCTGATTTATTTTGTCTGTAACTGCATTTCAACACTAGTTTTGTGTTTGTGCCCCATAAGCTCATCAAAGAACTTAGCGGAGAAGTCATATCTTTCTGTTGTAGAGCAAAGATGCCGGCATTGGTCTGGCTCCAATCTCAATGTGTGATTCTATTTGTCTGTTACAATTCGTACTTATACTTTATATTGTACTTGACAATTATGATAAAGAGTGGATGTGCATATGTCAATGGAAGTCTTTTTTTAAGAATGAAAAGTTATAACGTACTCGTCATAGTGTACTCAATATTCTCTTGCATATGGTAAAGAATCACTTTCCGGATGTACTTTCTTTAATACTTCAAAGAAACTAATCACGCTTAGTCAATAAAACTTGCAGAGATTTTCAGGAATTGATATTTGAAAGTATTCTTAAATTTGTCATTCAGATGGTACTCCTGCTTCCTTTAAAAATATTTTCGTTAGGGAAGCGCTGTTTACCCTAATAGGTCATCTAGTGCTTCGCCTAAAATGCTATCTTATACATACACCATCTGTGCCATCTTTCTTTTTGTTGTTAATTTTCTCTTTTTTTTATTTTCTTTATAGATGCTGAAACTCATGAATTCTTAACATGTTCTTGACTGTAGGTTTTCTATCGGCTCCAAATAATTGATAATTTTTGTCATATCCCAGAATCACGTGGGAAAAAATTTGAAATTTTTTACAACAAGCGCCGTTTTTCAAAGCTTTAATATTTTAGTTTTATATTTTCTTCTGTCAAAAAAAAATATATTTTTAATCATGCCTGAATATAATATAAAAACTGTTCAATTTGGCTTGGAATCATTGTGGTTAACTAATCATCAATAACTACTCTTTTCATTATTCTACGTCTCTTAAAACCATTTTCGACTATCAATGCATCTGGGCCCTCTTCAGCTTGGGCAGTCAAATACCAAAATAAATAGTATAACAATAATCAATTAGATTATAACAAAGATGATCGATAAAAAAAAGTCTTTAATAGATTACTAAAATATCCCTTTTTTTAATTTTCTTGGTTATGTTTGTATTAAACAGACACGTTTTTAGTTGTCCAATTTGATCATACAGCATCTTTGTTTGACAGACCAGGGGGGTGGACATCGAATACTGCTTAAATGTGTGTCCCGTACTATATATTGTCAAAAATAACATTATGTCCCCTTGGTATGCATTGTCATAAAGTATGAGCGTTAATAACATTGAAAATCCTCAATTCCTTGTTTTTTTCCTTAAGACATATAAGTTTCCATAACTTATTGCCAAAACTTGTCAATTCCTTTGCAACATAGACGAATGCATGACAAAGAGTACCGAGAGATAACTGCATAGTTCCTACTGAAACATCAAACTAAATAAAAAGAATAGCAATGATATTACTAAGTATATGCAAAATAATAATCAAACAGTTCGTGGTAACGAACCGTAAATAAGGAGTGACCCGGCTCAATAGTAACCGAAACTGTAAGTATTGGAAATTTTGATACCAACAGGTATAATAATTTCCAATATATCAGTTCCATTAAGTTTAGTTTTACCCATCAAAGGCTACGAGCCTGAGAAAGTTTGCCTTATTCTCGAAAACGGGGGGAAACGTCCCTTAAATGTTTTAGAATCATAACGATAGTCACATTATCTGATTCATCGTATCAGAGAACCCTACGTTAGAATTTTCAAGATCCTATTTGGCAAAATGTGAAATTTTGTATTTTTTGCCAGAAGAAAGATCACGTATGTGTGTTTATTTTTATTTTCTTCATTGTTTTTCCCCAGGGGTGATCGTATCGACCCAGTGGTCATGGAATATTGAAAAAGGGGTCATTCGAACGGATATTAAAAATTCTAGCGCTCTTTTTAAATGACCAAAAACATTGGAGGGCAACTGGGCCCCCTCCCACGCCCATTTTCCCCAAAAACTATCTGATCAAAATTTTTAGATATCCATTTTGTTCAGTATAGTTGAAAAATTAAATAATTATGTCTTAAGGTGTAAAATGACCCCCCCCCCCATAGTCCGTGGGGAGAGTCCTGCAAGTTATGAAATTCGTCCATTGTTTGCTTATAATATTTGTTATTGGGAAGTAAACAGCCATTTTTTTGGGAGGGGGGATGTGCCTGGGATGGATTTTTATGGGGAGAATATTTCTTCGGGAGGGAAATGTCTGGGTGGTGAATATTCCAGGGGAAGGTTACACTAAGGGATTTAACATAATTACTATACGACTTTTTTTTAATTGTCTCATATTCTCTTTGCCAAATTTTTCATGTGGAGATGTTCCTGAGGAAGTATCCAGAGGATTTATTCTCCGTGTTTTGTTTTCTGGGAAATAATTTCTAGGGAAGGGGGCATTTCTCGAGTGATCGAGAAACCGAGTAGAGATTCAAATGTTATTCAAAAGTAAGAATGTGCAGGCTGAATCGTCTGCAAGCAATTTTAAAGGGAGGGGGATTCTCAAAGAGGATTGAACTCTCTGGAGGGAATTTGACGGGGGAGGGGGGTTTGCACTCTATGTTGGATGAAATTTCCACGGAGGAGTTGTCTGTGAGGGAGATGGATATATTTCATAGAGGTTAGTTTCCAGATTTACCGGTATTATTTGAAAAACCAACAAAAACTATTCCATATATGAAGAGTTACCCTCTCCTCAATATTTTACTCTTTGCGCTAAAGTTTGAATGGTTGCTATAGCCGAAACACGAGGACCGTTTAATTAAAATAGGAAGCTTTTTAAAAGTCCAAAAGAGCAAGGTATTGAGGAGGGGGCAACTCTTCAAATAAGGAATAAATCTTCCAAATTAATGTACAATTGTTTAAATTTTTCATGTACGGTGAGTTAATTCGAACCCGCGTTAGTTGAAAAACGTTCAGAAATTAAACAAAAAAAATAAGGCTTTTGACTGAAAGTAAGGAGCGATATTAAAACTTAAAACGAACAGAAATTATTCCATTTATGAAAGAGGCTGTCCCCTCCTCAATAACCCGTTCTTTACCCTAAAGTTTTTTTTTTAAGTAGAGTTGCGACAAAGAATTAAAATTTAGCTTAAAGAGCGAGGAGTTGTGGAGGGGACATTGTTATTTGGGCTAATAGTTGAATTTTATGATGTTTTCATAAGGGGGTTCCATCACCGCTGTCACAGTGCATTGAGGTAGAAATGCAACCATTTTTCAACCAGGCATTTGTATTAACAGCTGCTCTATCTAATCCAACGTTTCTCAAGCTTTGAAGTGTCTCGGCCAACACTGGAATAATAATAATAATTTATGGCTGATTATATGTTCTTCAGAAGAGTGATCGGTAGTTATCTTCGTACCTTTTCATCAATGTGTGTACAATCCTTTTTTAATATTTATAATCCTGCATTTGTATGCTGATTTTATAAATGTGTTGGGTTAAAGTTTATTAATTAATAGATAAAAAAATCCTTTCCTGCAAAATTGTTTATTTTTTCTGTCCGACTGCAATCTCTTATGTATTGAGAAACGATGGTGTAACCCCTTAATTTTATGCTTGGAAGATTTGATCAGCTACTTATTTCACTATAAGCGATATCATTACGTCATGATCAAAGTTGCTATTCAAGTATTTGTTTTTTATATTGAAGTGGAAATGTCACCACCTTTGTGACAGTGCACATTCAGGTGTCATAGTGATGGATGGTGGATAGAAATTGACTATTTTAAGCAGGGTCCGGGTTGCTCCTGTTGTTTGATTAAAATGATAGCAGTCTTTAAACTGGAAGTCGATTTTCGCGATGTAGCTCGTGACTCTTTTTTATGATGATGATGACGGCTATTGAGTCTATCATTTTTGTTGGTCATTGTTCTTCTTTTTTTGATTGCGGTGGACCCTAAGTAAGCATGGTCATTGTTTGTTCATGTTGGGTGTTTCAATTAAGGCGACTTTTTTTACTCCATTATTAATTTACTCTGAAACTGATACGAGACTAAGTCTGGTCTTTGGGGTTCATTGTCATTGTTGGATCCCTTGTAAAATTGCAGAAATATGATGAAAAGGGCATAAATTCTATACTTTGTATATATATATATATATATATATATATATATATATATATATATATATATATATATATATATATATATATATATATATATATATATATATATATATATATATATATATATATATATATATATATATATATATATATATATATATATATATATATATATATATATATATATATATGTATATATATATATATATATATATATATATATATATATATATATATATATATATATATATATATATATATATATATATATATATATAACATATATATATTATATATATATATATATATATATATATATATATATATATATATATATATATATATATATATATATATATATATATATATATATATATATATATATATATATATATATATATATATATATATATATATATATATATATATATATATATATATATATATATATATATATATATATATATATATATATATATATATATATATATATATATATATATATATATATATATATATATATATATATATATATATATATATATATATCTGAATTTTATTATGAATATAATTTTATTGTCATTTTATATATGAATTAAAATGGAATAGATGTGGGCATCAAGTCATGGTTAATTATAGAAAAAGCCAAGACAGAATTGAGTGAGAAGAAAATCATTGAGGCCAAAGGCCTCGACCGAGTCCGTTGATTTTTGAATTAAAATGGAATAGTTGTGCGCATAAAGTCATGGCTAATTGTAGAAAAACATCTGAACTATGAGACGTGATAAGATATGAAAACTTGTAAGTCTATACTGTAAGTTTAGAAAACTGTAAGTCTAAGATTGAGTTCGTCTATGATTTGGATCTTTTCTTCTAACTTTAAAACCAGTATCCACCCTGTTGGGACCCAGTATTTTCCAAGATTTTGCTCAAGCTCTAAATGTGTGTCCAGAATTAGGCTCCACAGTGCATTTAAAATATTCAACATTGTTTATAAATAAAATATTCAAGCTATTAACATTCTTATTAAGAGAATTTTAAGGTTAGGTTAGGTCATTATCATTGTTGGTTGGCCTGTAGAATTGCAGAAATATGATGAAAAGGGCATACATCTCGCACTTTGTTTTTACCTATTTTCGATTCTTCCCTATCATTTTAATTATTGGGATTTGGCAGTTATGGACGGTTGCCTATTTAGTGTGATGTCTTTGAAATGTGAGAAAAGAGCCAAATTTGTCAAAAAATTTGATGTTTCCGACATTATTTCTTATGAAACTTATTTTCTGAAAATATTTTCAATGCAATAATTTTTTTTTTTAATATTTGAAGGAATTTGCTACTTGAATTCGGGCTTTTGGGAACTACGCCTCAAGCCCAAGTGATTTTTTCTTAGTTTTACAAGCATGTTTTTAGTCATTTAAGTATTAAAAATGAAAATGTAAACAGATTAAGAAGTTGTTGCTTACTATTAAAGGTGTAATTGTCTTGGGGATTAACTGGTTGTCAATGTTACAATTTTATCGGATATATAACTAATTAAGTTTGCCTTTTTATTTTTACGGCTTGAACGCGGCAACGCTAGTGAAATTGTGGTACTGTCGTAAACTTTTAAACGACCAAAGGAAAAATCTTATAAAATCGTGGTTTTCAGGCATTAATAGACCAGAATTTTTGTGGACGAAATTTAACTAATTAAGTTTTTTATTTATTTTCACGGATCTACGTGGTAACACTGGCGACATTGTGACGCTGACTGATAAATTTCTTAACTCAGAAAAAAAAAACAGAAAAATATTATTCACATAGGAATAGATCTGAATTTTGAAGACGAAATTTAACTAATTAACTCAGCCTATTTATTTTCACGGATCAACATGGAAACACTGACGAAATTGTGGCGCTGAACGAAAAATGTCTTAAATTTGAAAACACCAACAAAATAATCTTATAAATCGTATTTTTAGGTGTGAATAGGCATGAATTTTTGCAGACGAAATTCAACTAATTAATTTTGCCTATTTATTTTCACTTTCAACGTGGAAGCACTGGTGTAAATGTGGTGCTGACCTAAACATTTTCAACTTTGAAAAAAATCAACAGAAAATATTAGAAAATCGTGTTTTTCCGGTATGAATAGACCTGAAATTTTTTGCGGACAAAATTAACCAATTAAGTGTACCTATTTATTCTCACGGATCAGACGTGGTAACACTGGCGAAATTATTGCGGTAACCTAAAAATCTCTTAACTTTTAATCTTAGAAAATCGTGGTTTTCAGGTATGAATAGATCTAATTTATTTTGACATTCTCGGTACTTGAGTATATTATATGGGATCTTTAGCGCCCAAAAGATATTTGGGAGCTCAGCAGACAGTAGAGGAAACTGCCAAAATTTACTCTGGAGGGAGTTGCACTTTACTCCTTCTCTGTGTACATACTTACCTGGATGTCATTGTATGGCTAAGCAGATCACATCCGGTTCCAAATCGTATCCTTTTGTAAGTATGGAGAACCACAAAATTATGGCCTAGTACGTGTGTGAAAAACCCCCTACCGCTCAAGTTGTTTATTCATTGACGCATGATAGAACTGGTTTTTTCGTTAGTTTCTTTCAGCTTAGCCTGAGACAAGGCACAGAGAAGTGACAGAATCTATGGCAAATATATAATTTGGGCTTTATATTTTTCACATTAGGGTTGGGGGTGGGGGTAAAGTATTTGGACAGTTTGAAGTGAGAATACACTTCTTACTTCATAATATGCATAATAATTATACCTAACACATTAGGCGTGTAGACCCCAATACTTTACCTCTCACCCCTCTAATGTGCAAATATATAGCCCAAATTTGCTTCTATAAGATCATATTTTTATCTTACTTTGGTATATTTTATTAGAAATGAGAGTCAGAGAAACATATTAGAAGAATATTAGGCAGGGAGCATATCATACAAGCTGGCACGTGCGCAGGGGGGGGCCTTCGGGCCCGCCCCCCCTGAAATTTTTCGAAATGTTTAATTTCCCCATGGTTTTTGGGATTTCTGGCAAAAGTAGGACATTTTTTAAGAATCTAAATACATGTATGAAACTTTTTTTGGGATTTTACAGCATGCAATTATCTGATCAAGTCGCTTCCCAATTATTAACCCATTTTCTGTCTAACTTTTTACCCTCTTTGAAGTAATTAGCGATTGTACTGTTATTTTGTTTTGTAAAAAAGAGTTTGCTTTCCACAGCAAAATAGGATTATCCTTGATATTATGGTGTTTTCAGGATAAAGTACAGCTTTCAATGGATCAATTTTGAAAACTATCATTTTTCATTTAAATGGGCGTTTTTGCAATAGAAGAACTACCCCCACAGCACCCATATTGCACTATTAACTCTAAAATTTCCCTTTCAGTGGGATATAATAGATTAATCACTGGTTCTAAATCGCTATGAACATAACCTGAGTCTAAAACGTACTTTTGAGGCCTCAGTCTCCTTCCCCCATCCGCTACAATACTACTGATTAAAGTTCGTCTGTATTTTCCGATATAAGTGCTTTTTGCATTTATTTAGTTACTATTAAAAAGGTGCTACTTTATATCTACTGTTTCGAAGGTTTTGCCCCCTCCCCCCCCCGAAGTAAATCCCTGTGTACGTGCCTGCATACAAGTACAATTTGAATTAAAATCAAGTAGTTGTGGTCATCAAGCCATAGCTAATTTCAGAGAAGGCCAAGACAGATAGTCCGATTGAATGAGAGGCAAATCTGGCATAAGCCCTTATTAGGATCGTATAAAAATGATGTTACTTCATTTATTAATAGACAAGTCTATGTAGCATCCGTCCATGCGTCATTCCTTGGGAAGAACTAAGGTAGATAGTATACTAATATAGTCATAGAACCTGGCACAAGAAGGGGTCATTGTGCGTGTTATGAATGCCTTCTTTTGCCTTTTAAGACGTGATATAAATAAAAGAAAGGGAATTGGACGAGATACTAGCCGTGAATCATTCAAGTTTTCATTGGGACTGATACTTTATTTTTGTTAAACTTCTAACAAGATTAGTTTTTGTAAACTTCTAACAAGATTTGTTTTTGTGAGTCATTCTGGACATCTTATGCCGTAAAAATACTAAGAAAAACTAGATCTACGTTGCATGGGAAACATGAAATGTTGCGGCAACCTTTGTTCGGCTTCGCCGAGTAAAGTCTTGCAAGAGCAGCACTTGGTTTTATTTCCTTGCTTCGATTAACCGCTGAAGTTGTTAATCTGTAAAGATCTTAGAATAAATACTAGCTACACCAACTCGCAAAAGTTGCAAACCCCTCAGCTCATCAAGAGCTATCGACTGCCGTCGAAAAAAAAATCTATCTGTCTTAGTTCAAAAGTTGACTTTTTTGCCGTAGGCTAAGTTTCTAACGTCATCATTTAGTAAGGAGCAAAGGATAATCTCTAATTTCTTTAGTAATGAGAAAACGTTTAAATTGTAAGAGGCACATCTGATACCATTTCTCTACTGCAATCCCAAGTGCCAAAAACCCATTGATAAACTTCCGCTGAAATAACGAACAGAAATGTGTAGAAACAATAAATGGCAGCCCTTTCGGTCCCTACTTTTTTGTTTCTTTAAGTTTTTCTATTTATCACTCAGAGAAGATATATTGGCCGTGGGGCCTTGTAACTGCCGCATATATTTAACACTTATAGATTTTAATCCACCTTCAATTTGAAACTGGTGCCTGCCTGCTTGCCGGCTAGAACAGAGCTTTCCACTCGAAAGCAGAAACTGGGTTTGATGAAACGAAAGCTTGACTGCATAACTTCAGATAGTTCTCTCTGACATAGGCTATAAAATTCCACTTCACTTCACAAACTATAGGCTCTGGCTCAAGAACAAGCAAAAACCATCCTTTTTGGCCCCAGACAAGAGCTCTGCAAAGCTTTCCAAAATGCAAAGTCATATTCATCAATCCGGCCTAAGGTCCACACTTTCCAGAAAAACCGCAGAGGCTAGACCCTTACCAATTTCTAGGAATAAGCTGAAATCGGAGTGCTAGGAAAAAAAAAAACACGACAAACCAAAGTGTCGCTCTTGCAACACAACTTGACAAATGAGGAGACATTGAGATGGACTGGAGATATGAGAGCAGATGTTGGTATAGGAAAACAAGGAGGTGGATTTACCCTTATTCTCAAAGAATCCTAGTCCTCCAAAAAATGTTGTGAAGTTAATCCAAATAGACAAAAATCCATTGAGCCTAGTGAGCCCTCTCGTGAGCTTTATCTGTGTGCACCTATAATAGAAGATACATATTTTAAAAGCCGACGAAAAAGTCATATGATTCTTGGAAATTAATTTATTACTTAAAAAGATAATGTAATACGATTCTACCTATTGAGTCTGTCGTTTTATAAACCATTTTGCTATCTCCTCTCTCTTTCTTGCCCAGAAAGGGGAGCCAAAGGAAGCCTGGTTGTGATTCGTAGATACCCATTGAACATCTTTGTAGTCTACAAAACTTTTTCTTGTGGGGAAGGTGAAAGCTGGAAACCAAAAGTTTTTTCTGTCATAAAATGTCACATTTTTTCTTGTTTATACTTGTATATTTTCAGTCTTATGTCTGCCTGTCCTCCCCCCCTCTCTCTCTCTCTCTCTCCCTCTCTCTCTCTCTCTCTCTCTCTCTCTCTCTCTCTCTCTATCATGTTTCTCTCACGTTATAGATTAGTTTTTGGTGAGATTATAATTACATTAGTTCAAGTTGCATTGTTGTATTTACTACTTAGAAACTTTTTCCAAGTATCTGGCTTAATGAACTTTGGCCATAGTAAGAAACAATTACAATAATCTAGATTGTATTGAAAATGGATAGGTGGTCGGTTTGTTCACTAATTATATAATTTGGTTTCATATAAATCTAAGGTATGGCTATGCAGAAGTAATTTACCAGAATGACTTGGAGGATTGTATTAAGCTCACGACTCTGTGCTAACCCCCATCGTGTTTTGCTACTTATTATAAAGGTATTTGCGATAAAATCCGATTTGAAAGATATATTTGTTGCGTATTAAAGTCACGCCTTTATCTTCTATTCTCCAGACGTCTAGTTCGGCGCTCCATATCAAGAGAAGACAAAGAAAAAAGAAGAGAGAGAGAAAGATAGTTGTTTTTTTTTTTTAACGCTGGCCCCAAAAATTTTGAATTTCGCTCCGTTGCAGCGGCTCTGTAGACATTGAAGTTTTCTTTGATATTTACTTCGGAATTAGGACTCGGAATTTTTGCATTTGAACCCACATCGATTCTATCTTTGGGTCTCCATATTGTTCTATCAATTGTGACTAATTGGAACTGGTGGAAATTTTCAGGATTGGCGATTTTAGCACCATTCCCCTCTCTTATGTTTCAAGCTTAAAGAATTTTTTCGATTGCCTGAATACTTTTTTGAGTTCCCTTGTACAGGAAATTCAAAACCTTACCTAATTTGTTTGTCTTTCTTAATTTACATTTTTCGGATTCTTGTAGCTTCTTTACATTTTCATGTTTCCAAAATTATTTTGCATAAATTTTCATGCTTCTAGCTTTTCTAATGTAATTGATTAATGAGTGCTTAAGAACAAAACATGTACAAATACAAGTAGTGTACTACACAATGCTCCAGATGTGATGCTGTATGCAGTCCAGAGGTAAGACTCCCGAGGTTCTAAAGATTGGACAATCTAATTTGGGCCATTGACCTACTTATATGACCATACTATAAGGGACACATCATTAGCATAATCCAACCGGCATCTCATTTACATGTACCTGTCTGGACATGATTAACAAAGAAAATTAATATATTTATTTTGACGATTTAATTGTTGGAATACATTCTTTTTTTCGAATTGAATGAAACTGGTCTTGAGTAAACACGTGCTTGGGTAAAGTAAATTGGCTACGTTTTATAATACGAACAGAATTTTAATGAATCGAAAAGTGACAACTGCATGGTCATTAATGTCCTACCTCCAAGGGTCCCAATACCCCTCCCCCAAATTCTTGCCCTGCCCCCAAAAAAATAATAACGGAAAAATTAAACATGAAGAAAAAATAACAAAAATAAAAATAAATTTTAAAATGAAAAAATAACGAACAATGAAAAACAAATTAAAAAATGGAAAAAATAACGAAAAATGAAAACAAATTTATAAATAAAAAAACAAGAACATTAAAATTTAAAAAAATTAAAAAGTAACGAACAATAAAAACAAATTTAAAAACGAAAAAATAACGAAAAATACTCATTTTTGCACAAAGCTCGATGAAGATACGTTTCTTTGAATCAAATGTGTGGTTCAAAATGTTTTGTACTCTGTTTTGCACAAAGGTCGATGAAGATTCGTTTCTTTAAATCAAATGTGTGATTCAAAGTGTTTTTTTCCACTCTGTCTTGCACAAAGCTCTAGGAAGTGGGAATTTATCAAGATTCAGTTAGACGCAGACACTACTACCAGCTAAAAAGTGGTATACTAGAGTCTGAAATATGTGAATTAGGGTTTTACCAAAGTCTGAGAGAGATAAATCGGATTACTTTTAGAATTAGAGACATATAAAGTGGAAATTATTCAAAATTCAGTCAAACACAGAAAATACTATCAGCTCACAAGTGGTATCTTAGAGTCTCAAATAGGTGAATTAGGCTTTTACCAAATTCTGAGATTAGATTCTTTTTAGGGTTAGGGACATGAAATGGGAATTTATCAAGATTCAGTCAGACACAGACATTACTACCAGCTTGTAAGTGATATATTAGAGTCTGAATTAGGTTTTTACTGAAGTCAGAGTGGGGTGAATCCGATTCTTTTTAGAGTTAAAGACATGTGAAGTGGCAATTTCTCGAGATTCAGTCAGACACAGACATTACGACCAGCTCACATGTGGGATATTACAGTCTGAAATAGGTGAATCAGGTTTTTACCAAAGTCTGAGAGAGATGAATCGGATTCTTGTAAAAGTTAGGGACATATGAAGTGGGAGTTTGTGAAGAATCAGTCAGACACAGACACTACTTCCAGCTCGCAAGTAGGTGATGAGTGTTTTGGGAGATGAGAGCCAAAGTAAGTCAAGCCTAGGAGCCAGTTACTAGTTTATAAGTTTTTAAGACAGTAAAAAATTGTTTGATCAGTTTACTAAAATATGTTTTATAGTGAATGAACTTAACCCTCACTTATCGCTCTAATTAAAAGGTCACCAGGTCTCGTAAAACGCCAATCAGTAGCTCCCCTTGAGGCACGGTCATAAACTGTCCTGTAATATGCAGTAGTGCAATCGGCTTTATCTTTCATGGTTTTACTTGCAAAATATCTAAAACATATGATCCCCACCCTCTTCTGCCGAAGAGATGGTCCAAGTCTAAATCACAGTGTTGAATTAATACAGTGCACCGGAGATATAATCTGACAAAAGCCTCTACAGTTATTACTAGTTGTTCCTCGCAGTAGCAGTTGAAGCAGTTTTAATAGCAATAGAACCAAACTACAAATCTTAGAAAGAGCTCTATTTTAGTTTTCACGTTCTTGCTGTCTTTTAGACACAATTTAAGCTGTCGCTCCTAACCTTCTGTTTTTAAACACACTTGTTATCGTTGTTGTAACCCAAGTTGAGTCGTCCCATATAAATGAAGATGGATAAGTCCCTAATTATTTAATTTGGTTATAACCCACATAATTAAACAGTGAATCATGGTCGAATAGCAATAGGAAAAAACAACGCAAGATGGTGTTCTCGCATAATTGCTGTTCAGAAGAACGCCTTGCAACACGAAAGCAGATTTCGTCCTTTGACAGAAGAAAGGGTGAAAATGGGCTATTACCTAATGATCTCTATCCAACGAAGCAGAGGAAGATAATTGAATGAGTCGTAATCCTTGTAAGCTATTTCAAGAGGTCACCAACGAACCCTAAATAATGTTTTTTTTTTTTTTAATACCTCATGAACTACATCCTTGTTGCAAAACCCTTAACGAGTTGAATTTTTTCCCAATATTAAACAATTTATCAAAATAATCTTAGTCTGTCTATGTGATAAATCGCGTTATTGATTAAGTAATTATGCTTCGCTACCTCCTTTGTTTTTCTTAATTGTCTGAGGTTGCAAAAAAAAAACTATTTGCAATTTACTATTAAATAGTTTTGTTTTCTCTGCTACCTTGAACTTTAGCCTTTTTATAAGTACAGTCTCATTGCTTTGAAATATGAAGAAACAAAGAATTTGAATTTCTTTTTTGTGTGCTTTGATTAGCTCAAAGAATTTAATCGTGATTCCGTGGGTTGGCAGTTTAGATGTACTTTATTATAATTAATTATTTGTTGTGGTGAAGTAAAAAAATCCTATAATTACTTAAATTTGATGATAATAATAATAATAATTGTAATTTATTGTCAACAAATTTGTAAGGTCATATAAAAAAATAAAATAAAAGTAATAAAATGATTTAAACCCGCAGAAAATGTTGTAGAGGTAAAAGACTATATGGCGGTGTTCCAAGGGGCGCTGTTTGGCGGGGAGGAGTTGCCCCCAATAACTTGGAGAGAAAAAATATTATACAGTCCATGCCCCTTGACTATCCGGATATGAATCCCTCTTGCCCCCTCCCCCCAATAAAAATGCTGGAGATTTGCCCCTTTGTGTTTCAAATCTAAATCCACATTGTATGTCGGTTTTAATGGGAAATCTGACTCAAGGCCTCTCAATAGACACGTATGTAGTTGTTTTTTTTTGGGAGGGGGCCGGAGATCCGTAAAAACAAAATAAGACCGCGCGATTTTATGATGAATCAAGGAACTATGTGGGCAATTTCAAATATCTTTGGATTTCAGGGGGAGGAATGCCCTCCCTCTGTACGCGTGGCCCCATTTAGATAGTTCAAGGTGGCGTAAATGGGCAAGTATCTCTGCAATAATACTATGGCGTTTCATTGATTGTTTTTTTCATTGGTTTCAGCGAGCGTAATAAGTGAACCACGGCCTACAATACTGAAAATTATGTTTGGAAGAACCTGTCTAAAAAGTAATAATTCCCAATCGGCATTTATCTGGAAATGGTAATTACTACCGGGATTCATTTCATAATACTATTTTCTCAGGAATCAAAGAACACATATCTTACTGTCTCCTGGTGTCTTTTTTTCCAGTGCTAAAAGCCTACTACGTGGCTGTAGGGTACAGATAAGGAGCTTTTTCGCCAGATGACTGTTTATCTAGGCTCACTGTTTCAGTGCCAAAACAAGGTGTCCTGTGCCGTAAGAGATAAAAATCTTAGGTACCATATGCAAAATAAGTATATGGCTAAATTGGGATAGGCGGATCGTTCAACCCTGTCTAGAGATGTATTAAAAAGGAAATTCCTTGTTAGGAACACAAACCGATTGGTATCTTTGGCCTGACGCCAGAAGCAATTCTGCCACAAGCAACTGAAAACTCATAGCATGAATCTGTACTACCGGCAGAACTAAAGGGGTAGGATATACGTTTTTTTTTTTTTTTTTTTTTTTATTGTCGCTTTACTTTTGAAAGTGAGGATTTGGCCCTTATAGATCAGTCAATTCACTCTCGGATAAAAAAAAAACTATATTTACGTAAGAAAAAAAGACAGAAATTGAATTTATGTAAATAATTTTAGCATAAAAAAGTAAAGAATGACGTTGAAACTTGAAACGAGTGAAAGCTAACTGGGTCGGAATGGGGATATCTCCTCGCTTAACCTCCACTCATAGGCGTTGAAGTGGCGACTTGCGCTTTACTGAAAAGAGTTTTTATTGCCGTTTGAACATTAGTCGCAATATAGTAAGTTTTTAATAAATCACAAACAACCCTTGAACGTTACGACGGGGTTGACCCTCTAGCTCTAGATAATCCAGATATTCAGCATAGCTGCCCAAAACAATTCGATTTGTCTAGTTTAAGTGTGCAAAGGTGCCCCTCCCAGAAAGATTGTGGCCTCATCCACCCTCACCTGTTCTTATAATACCCCTAAAAAGTTTTTCTGGTGTCTCCTTTCTGCGAGAAAAACTCTGATATACCCATACACAAATCTTTTTACGTAGACGATGGTCTCGAAATAAGCTTGTTTTATTAATTTAAACAAAGTTATTCAAAGAAAAGTAAATATCGTTACCATGAACTAGAAGTAAGGATTGACTCAGGCCAACAGTAAACGAAACTCTAAAAAAAATTTGAGTACATAAAAATAATGGCTTTTTATGTTGATCCCAAATATTTAAATTTTTCATTAAGTTGAAAGTTACCCGTAAAAAGCTACTAGTTTTATTTTGAAAACACCCCCAAAAAGGCAAGTCATCTTAATGAAAATCACACCATTAGATTCAGCATATCAGAGAATTCCACTATAGAGTATAGGTTCATATCTACGAAAATGTGGAGTTTTGCATTTTTCCCAAGTGAAAGATCAAGAATGCGTGTTTATTTGTTTTTGTTTGTTTGTTTTCATCTACAGGAGTAATCATATCGATATGATGTCCCTAGAAGATCGGGAGAGGGCTTATTAAAACAGAAATTAAAATTTCTAATGCCCTTTTAAGGGATCAAAAAGTCGCGTCACTGAAAAGTGTCATTTTTCTTCAACCAAAAGCAACCAAGTTGCTATTGGTTAAGATTCTGAGATACCCGGTCGATTTAGAGTATCAAAACTATATATTCAGCTTTCCAATTGCAGAGCAAACAATGTGGCATGACGGTTCATTCGTTCCTATAAGTCACGTGGTTCATACAAGTTAAATAGTTGATATGGACATTTACCTTAGTGATTGCAGTCAGTTGATTTACTTGATTATTCATGAAATTATGTTTAGTGATGTTTAATCAAGCATCAGCTATTATGAAGGAGGGGCGGTGGGTTATTTTATCGGCAGTGATGGGGGTGCCTGGCAATGCCCTATACAGGGGGGTTAGGGGGTTTGAACCTTCCCCCCTCTGAAATGTTTGTCTGGTTCGTAAAAATGTAACAAAATGAATATAAAAATTTTGATGCGTTTCTAATTTTTCTACAGTTCTCCCATCCCCCCAAAAACTGCCTTTGTAACCCCCCCCCCCCCAAAAAAAAAATAGAAAAAAATCCTGGACCTGGCCCTGGTACCCGATACATAAAAGAGCGAATTTCAATGTCCAAATTTTCCAACTCTCCATGAACCTTCATGGATAGATATAGAAAGTGGTATGGGGGGGGGGGGGTTGGTTTGAGGATTAATCTCTCATCTTCCTTCATTTTGACTAAGCCTGAGTAAAGGTGTTTCGGATGAAGCTTATTTCAAGTGCGTATCAGCTACTATGAAGTAGGGGATGTTGTTTTTTGTGTGTGTGGGGGGGGGGCAGATGCCTCCTAACAGTGTTTCTCCTATATTGACAATCTTTTTCTATTTAGTGTAAAATATTATATTCACATGCCTACTGGTACAGAGGTGAAAAAGACATGACAGGGCGTCGTGAGCCTCACCTGGAAATTTCTTGGTGGTGGAGGGGGGGGGGTAACCCAGATCCAGTGAAAACAGCATCCGAATCGAAAGCTTTTGGAGTGGCTGCAGCCAAGTCGCTTCATATAAATCGAAAATTTGGAGGAAGTATGGACTGTAAACCTTTAATTAAATTTGGACTAATGGGAAATGGAAAAACATCCGGGAAGTATAACTTCTCGCAACAAAGGGGTTTTTTAGACACCCTAATTGGTGCTAGTGATAGACAATGCGTAATCCTATAGATTAAAAGCTTTTATTTGAAATTACTGCATAATGTTTGCGTGTTTATAAGCATTTTTCCTCCGAATTAAATATTAGATTACTCGACAAAAAAATAATTGTTCTTTTACTACTGTCCATGGAGCTATAAATCTGTCTAAATGCTTAAAAAAATTAAGTAATAATTGCGCCCATCTGTCTGGTGCATTGGGCAGTACTCTTCTGCAATAACTCACCATCTGCAATATTCGGTAGTTTTATCCTCACGTTAGTTCTTCGTTTTCCACGTTCCAAAATTCTTCAATAATTTTAATATTTAATGCATCGGTTATCCAGTGGATAACGTATCATTGCGTTACGTTGATGTATATGAATACATCATATTCATATACGTGCATTCTGTTGTTCTATGTCGAGTTGCCTTGCAACATTCCTAAGCACACAGAAATTCTTCTGCAATCACACAGAAATCAGGTAGCAAAAAAAAAACAGGTACTATTATGATCACAGCCTATATAGGGTCTATATAGGTTGTGAGTATGATATACCCCCCAACCTAATATTCTTCTAATATGTTTTCTCTGACGCTCAATCCTAATGAAATATATGTAAGTTAGATAAAAATATAATACTTTAGAAGCAAACTTAGGCTGTGTTTTAGTACATTAGGTTTTTGTATAAGAATCGCTTTCTAACTTCACACTGTTCAATTACTTTACCCTCCCCCCCCCACCCTAATGTGCAAATATATAGCCCAAATTATATATTGTCGATCTATTCTGTCACTTCTCTTTGTCTTGTCCAACGCTAAGCTGAAAGAAACTAACGAAAAAACCAGTTCTGCAATGTGTCAATGTATGAACAACTTGATTGGTCGGGGCTATATCAGACAAGTACCAAAAGACATATTCCATTTGACAACCCATTCAAAGTTCTTTCCAAACTATAATAGTTGCTACCGTCACAATTGCATTTTGCCCTTTTCCTAATGCCTTGATAAAGCCCTAGTCTGGATGCAAAAGTTTGCTGATTTGGCTGTTTTTGTTGTTGTTTTTTTTTTTTTTTCAAATTAGGAAATTGTTGCTGATGAGAAATAAGTAAAAAATGTAATTCAAACTTCCAGAGAAATTGCCTACGGATTGTTCTGGGTACCCGGCTGACTGACCGTATTTCAAACAGTAGGTTGTACGAAAAGTGTGTTTCAATCCCGCTTTCTGGGGCTATAATGAAAGAAAGGTTGAGATGGCTAGGCCACGTTCTACGGATGAAGGATGACAGATTACCGAAGATTGTCCTTTTTGGCCAACCGTCTGGGGCTACACGGAAAGCAGGTCGTCCTTGTCTGGGTTGGGAGGATGTCATAAATAAGGATTTAAAGGAAATGGGAACTTCCTGGGAGGGTGTAAAGAGGGAGGCTTTAAATAGATTAGGTTGGAGGAGGAGCGTGCGTAGCTGTGTTGGCCTCAGGCGGCTTGGTGCTGCAGTGAGTTATTAGTAGTAGTAGTAGTAAAATGAACAAACATAGTCTAAGGTATGCTCAGGCATTGGGGCTGAGTTGTAATTACAACGGCGGTAATCATTATATTTGGAATGAGTATTAAATGGAAAATAAAATGGTGTATTTCCATTTCTACCTGTGCTACAACAGAATCTTGCTAAAAGTTCCTGCTATTTTAAGCATCCTAACTTCTTGTGGCTGTATTTAGTGAAAGCTGAATCAAATGATTTAGTTCTAAACAGTGATGTTCATTCACAAAGATGTACGGAGGACAGGGGAACAAAAATGTATTTTTCAAAATGACGGGGAGGGGCAATTTAGCTGGTTTTTAATTTTTCTATAAAAAATACAAAACAGGCCAATATTCAGTAACAAATAAGGCTATTTTTCAAGATATAATGGTAAGGGGAGCAAATATGTTAAATGTGGACTTAGTCAAATTAGCTTCTATATACGCAATAAATTTGTGTTGTGGGGGGGGGGGGGGGTAGAAACTTTAAAGTACAAAATGAAAAAGAAAAAGAACATGTGAACTGTGTTATCAAAAAAGGGGGAAACTACTTGATAAATTCTGAAGTTCTTGTATTTGAGGGGGTGTAATATTAAGAAAGAGAAAAGGTTTTTGGAAGACAAGATCTGGGTATAAATCCTAAATAATTATCAAGTCTATTCTTCTTCGACGACATGATCTTCTGGGTAATT